>NW_022097662.1:0-33511 GCF_006542625.1 Nomascus leucogenys
CAGTATCACGGACACCCTCAAGCATCTGAACGTTCAGCTCCATCAGGTGACTGGCACCATAGACACCGACTATTTGGAGACAGAGTGCGCTGGATGAGGAGAGCTGCACCACCAGATACGCCCCCACAGCCACATGGAGAAGGAGGAGGCCGCCCACACCGGGTTCAGGCAGATTCTGTCAACACTGCAGTACTGCCACTTAAAGAACATCACACATGGAGACCTAAAGCCACAAAACATCCTACTGGATGAGGATGGCAACATCAAATATCTGGACTTTGGCTTCAGCACCACACTTACGAAGTGTGCCAGCCTTTTGTGGCACGTACCCCCTACGTGGCCCCAGAACTCTTCCTGGGCCAGGGGTGTCAGTGCCCGCCGTGAAGGTATGCTTAGAGTAATGCTACACCACATGGTAGCCGGGGCTCTGCCTTCTACTCTATGCACATCAATAACAAAATAGTAAAGTACACATTGCCTCCATTTTTCTTTTCATTTCAATTAGATTTATTAAAAAGTTACTAACACTAGACCCCAGGGTGTGACCCCCACTAGAACAACCAATGAGGGACCCGTGGGTGGACAGTGGCCAGAAGATGCTACTGACTCCATACCAAGAGTGACTCCTGGACCACCCGAACCCCAACAATGCAGCTCATGGTGGCCATGGGATTCCAGGCCGAGAACATCTCCGTGTCAAAGAAAAAACATTAAACTATCCCATGGCCACCTGCCTCATTTTAGAGTGCATAAAAAACCAGAAGAGGAAGCGCTCCACCATCAGAGCACCCTCCCTTCCTCTGGGGCTCCCACCTTTTCTTCCCCAACCCCCAAAGTTTCCACCTTCTGGGAGAAACTGAAGAGGGCTCAGAGCGAGCCAGCTTTTGAGACTTTTAAAATTCAGCTGCCTGAGGAGGGCCAGAAGTCACGGCAGAAGACCACCATTCCTGCCAGTGCACCTGCCGGCCTGCAGAGGAAGCCAGCCATTTCCAGTGAAGCCCCCCAGCATGACCCCATGGCCTCTCCCTCCAGCCAGAGCACCAGCAGCAGTGGGTCCCTGGCTCAGTGACAATCATCACAGGAAGCCAGCGTCCTCCAAGCTGGGCAGCCCAAAGCTGTGATGTCGCCTCGCTGTCAAGAAGCTGGGGCTGTCACAGGGCCGCCAGGAGATGCCTTTCAATGCTTTTAAAAGTATTATGTGTGTGTCCACTAAAGAAAACAAGCAAAATGATTGCCCCAACATAGTTGGACGGCTGAAGACAAAAATCGAGTAGGTGGGGCAGTCAAGCCGCACTTCCTGCATTTTATTGCATTAAGGCCCTGAGGTTCAAGAACATTAAAAACCTGTGACAGCGTGGCCATGTGTAGACTACAACAGCTGCGGGAGGAGGCAGGCAAGAGGCCAACGCTGTCATGTGCCCAGCACACCCGGCCCAGTGGCATTCAGCAGAGGACGGAGGTGTCCAAGTTGCTGCTGGGGTCAGTGAACATTATTCTAGTCAAGACAGCATCTGGCAACCCTGTGGCCTTCAAAGGCCTCCTATCCAAAGCTATGGATGAGCTGAAGGACAGCATGACACCTCCTGGAGACCAGAGGGCCCCTCTGCCCCACCTGGTCCAGGGCACCATCTCTTCCTCCACTCTGTGCCCTGCTTCCTCTGCCTGCCCTGCCCCCTCCCCCTTCCTCCCCGCCCAGCTCACTGCCATCCTCTCTCCACCTTTCCAAGGTAGACATAGCTTGCTGCTCTCCTGAGGCCCCACTAAGGCTGTGACTCTGGTCCCCGCCATCCTCTTGGACTTTATTTCTCTGGCACCCTCCACACCTCCTTTTTGTTTGTCCCAGCCCCGCCCCCAACTCCCTCTCCCCCAGCTTCCCTCTCCTATTCCTAATTCCCTCATCCTGATTCCTTTTCTCCTACATCTTCTCTAGCTAAATCATCTTTCCTTTACATGCTAATAATCTGCCCCTCTGTCCCCTAGATGTCTGCCTTGTGCAACATGGAATGATGAAAATCTAGAAACTGGAATCTAACTCCTGGCCCTAGTCAGGACTCAGGTTTTGTGAAAGGGAGAAAAAAAAAAAAAAAAAAGCAACTCCCCATCAAAACCAATACCTAGTCTAGAGCCTGATATAAGTGCCACTCAAAACATATTTCCTTCCATTATTCTTCTATAGCCAGATAATTATTCCTAAAATAGAAGCCCCTGAGACCACTGAGAAGCATTGCAGTGTGGAGTGACAAGAGTCTGAGAGCCGGTCTTACTGTCCCTTGTCCCCCAATCCCAGTTAACATGAAGCCGAACTCCAGAGAAGAGCCGGGCCCATAGGGCATTTGGATTTTACTCCAAGTCTAATTCCCAGTCCAGTGCTCCTGCCTCCACGTCTCCATTTCCTCTGTCCGCCTGGCCGAGGAAGGGGTGCGTGGCAGAGTGCAGGGCATGGGGAAAGAAAGCGAGGCCCACTGGCAGCCCCAGCAGGGTGGTGCGATGCATTCAGCACTCGCCCCGCCTGGTGCAGCCCCAAGTGGGTCTTCCTGTTTCTCCATCTTCTGAGGGCCCAAGCCTTCTCAGAGCCTCTGTGGTCCCCCCCTGCACCCATCACACGTGTTCTGGGCCCTGCCTGCTGGCTCAACATCCCCACCCCCACCCGCTGGCCCTAATTTCCATCCGGGGACAGCCCACTGGGCACTGCCGTTCCCCTCTTAGAAGACTTCAAGGCCCTGCCCATCCCTTTCCAATCAGTGAATTCATCTCCTCAGAGAAGCCTTCCTGAGCCACCCATCTGCCGTAGGTCACCCCGCTTCCATATCACATCTCCTGGTGTTTCCTTCCTAGCCCCTGTCCCTACTGCGAGTTTTCTGCACTGAGAGACCAGTTTCTCTCGCCCACCAGGGCCAGCGTGTCTGTCTTCTCTGTCCCAGCACAGCGAATGATTATTTGGGCATAAATGGAATGAAGGTCCCCGACGCTGTGGCCCTGATGCAGCCACGTCCCGCGGGCCCACTGAGGAAGGACAAGCTCCAAAACCCAGGGCTCCAAAGGACCCATGGAAGGTCGGGAGCTCAGAGGAGTGGACCCCGCGGCTGGGCCAGCGCTTTGAGGCCCGTGGGGACCCCAGCCCGAAAGGGCTGGGTGAGGCCTCTGGAGGCGCCTGAGGGGCGGGAGCCGCGGAACCTGCAGAGGGCGCCCGTCCGTGTGGGGGCAGCAGCGCCAGAGGGCCCTTGGCCTTGCCTTTGGCGGTTTAGTGGTGGGTTTTGGCGGTTGAGGGAGGGCAGTTGGCTGTTGGGCACCCCGCCCCTGCCGCCTGGCCCGCCCCCTGTCTCCATGGAGACCCGAGGCTAACCAACGGCATCTGAGCCCTGCCAGGCAATCCCAGGACTCCCAGCTGAGCCTGCAGCAGGGCTCTCCTCCCGAGGGGCTGTGCATGTTTCCCCGGGTGGGGCTGAAGCCAGAGCCCAGAGGTTTGCCCCTGTGGCACGATTCCCCGGTCACTCGCCCCCACGGGCTGCAGTGAAGGAGGCTCTGATGGGAGGATTTCCAGCTCCTACCCTGCAAGGATATGAATCCCAGGAAAGGCATTCTTGCTCTGGGACTACCTCCCTCCCCCACAATCAGAGCCAGCCATCGCAGAAGCTAGGCCAAGCTGACCACTCTGTCTGTGATCTCTGCCAGGGAGGCTGAAAGAACATCCAGCCCCACCCGTGGTTCCTTTCTGCCTCAAGCTATATGACACTATGACTCCCTATCTATTTTTTCATTTCCACTGGAGACACTAGTAGAACAATTCCTCACCCTCGGCCCCAGGGAGCGGCCCCACTAACCAGCTGATGTGGAATTCCTGGTCAATGCTGGCCGGGAGGTGCTGCTGACACCATAAAGAGAACCTGGGCACCTGTGCCCCCTACAGCCCTGGTCATGTGGCTAGGGGATTCCAGCCCGAGAACATTCAGTGTCTACTGGAAAAGAAATCAACTCTCCCATAGCACATACCTCGTTTTTAGAACACACAAAAGAACAGAAGAGGAAGCGCTCCACCATCAGAGCAGCGGCCCTTCTCCTGAGGTTCCCACCTGTCCTTTCCCGTCTGCCAAAGTTTCCACCTTCCCGGCAAAAACCAAAGGCGGCTCAAAGCAAGCCGGTATTTCCTACTTGTCATTTTCAGCTGCCCAAGCAGGGACAGAAGTCAGAGAAAGTCAGATAAGAGTCTTGTTTCCCCCAAGACAACAGGACTAGGAAGCCAGAAGCCGGCTGGGGACCAGGTGGGATGTTGTGGGGCCCCTTGTCTCCCTAATGTGCTGCTGTCCTTAATATCCACTTTGGGGTGAGGGTCCCCAGGTGTCAATACCGAATCTCCCTCCACCCAGTGCCAGTTTGCAACCCCAGAGAGAGGGTCCCTGTGGGACCTGCATGAGTTCCTCAAAGGCCCTCAGAGTCTGGTCCCTCTGCCTTGCTGCTGTGCCCCTGGAAGTGCTGGCCCTGTGGGAAGCAGGCCTGGCTTCCATTTGCATCAGACAAGGCCAGAGTTGTTTCTGACCTGTGACCTGTGGTAGAGCTTGACATCTCTTCTCCAGAAGCTAGGGCTCCAGGCTCATCGAGCTGGGCTGGGTCAAGAGACACAGGGAAAGGGGCTCCAGGCACCAGGGCAAAACCCAGACAGAAAGTACCCTCCAGTGTCCACACAGGCCGGGCCTCAGAAGCCATGCAGCCCTCAGTGCAGGCCGGGCAACCTTGGCTTGTTTATCTCTGCCTCCAGCAGCCTCTGTTGCGGGTCATTCTTCTTGGGAAAGACTGACAGCCATGGAGGGGTGGGAGCAGGCCTGAGCAGGGTGGGCTCCCTAGAGGCAACCCAGAGAGCAGGGTCAGGCAGTCAGGGGGCTCCAGCTCCACTGTCCAGGTGAGGAAACCGAGGCTGAAGAGAAATCAGGTAGCATTTCTGATATGGTTTGGCTGTGTTCCCACCCAAATCTCATCTTGAATTGTAACTCCCACAATTCTCATGTGTCGTGAGAGGAATCTGGTGGGAGTTAATTGAGTTATGGGGGGGGGTCTTTCCTATGTTGTCTAGTGATAGTGAATGAGTCTCACGACATCTGATGGTTTAAAAAACCATCTGTTCCCTTCCTTAGAAGACTTCCACAGGCCCTGCCCATCCCTTTTGTCAATCAAGTGAATGTCACCACCTCCGAGAAGCCCTCCCTTAGCACCCCATCTGCAGTAGGGTCACCCCCATCTTCCAACAGCACTTTTCCTGGTGTTTCCTTCCTAGCCCTTGTCCCTATTGGGAGTTTTCTGCACTGATAGACTAGTTTCTGTCATCCACGTGGGGGCCAGCGTGTCTGTCTTCTCTGTCCCTGCACACGGGAGATGCTCAATGATCATTTGTCAGCAAAAATGAAACAGGAAGACCCCCGAGGTGCTGGGATGAGGAGCCGTACACCCCAGGTGAGGAAGGAGCCTTGAGGAAGGGGAAAGTGTCAGGCCTCTGAGCCCAAGCTAAGCCATCATATCCCCTGTGACCTGCACGTATACATCCAGATGGCCTGAAGTAACTGAAGATCCACAAAAGAAGTGAAAATAGCCTTAACTGATGATATTCCACCATTGTTATTTGTTTCCGCCCCACCCTAACTGATCAATGTACTTTGTAATCTCCCCCACCCTTAAGAAGGTTCTTTGTAATTCTCCCTACCCTTGAGAATGTACTTTGTGAGATCCACCCCCTGCCCGCAAAACATTGCTCTTAACTTCACCGCCTATCCCCAAACCTATAAGAACTAATGATAATCCCACCACCCTTTGCTGACTCTCTTTTTGGACTCAGCCCGCCTGCACCCAGGTGAAATAAACAGCCTTGTTGCTCCCACAAAGCCTGTTTGGTGGTCTCTTCACACGGACACGTGAGACGTTTGGTGCCGAAGACCCGGGTCAGAGGGACTCCTTCGAGAGACCAGTCCGCTGTCCTCACCCTCACTCTGTGAAGAGATCCACCTACGACCTTGGGTCCTCAGACCAACCAGCCCAAGGAACATCTCACCAATTTCAAATCAGGTAAGCAGTCTTTTCACTCTCTTCTCCAGCCTCTCCGCTACCCTTCAATCTTCCTCTCTCGCTACGCTTCGATCTCCCTGTCCTTCCAATTCCAGTTCTTTTTCCTCTCTAGTAGAGACAAAGGAGACACATTTTATCCATGGACCCAAAACTCCGGCGCCGGTCACGGACTCAGGAAGACAGCCTTCCCTTGTTGTTTAATCATTGCGGGGACGCCTGCCTGATTATTCACTCACACTCCATTGGTGTCTGATCACTGTGGGGATGCCTGCCTTGGTCATTCACCCACATTCCCTTGGTGGCAAGTCAATTGCGGGGATTCCTGCTTTGGCTGCTCACCCACATTGCAGCCCAGGGCTGCTCCCAACCCCCGCTTCTCCGTGTCTCTACCCTTCTCTTTAAACTTCCTCCTTCACTACGGGCAACCTTCCACCCTCCATTCCTCCTTCTTCTCCCTTAGCCTGTGTTCTCAAGAACTTAAAACCTCTTCAACTCTTGCCTGACCTAAAATTTAAACACCTTATTTTCTTCTGTAATACCGCTTGGCCCCAATACAAACTCGACAATAGTTCCAAGTGGCCAGGGAATGGCACTTTCGATTTGTCTATCCTACAAGATCTAGAGAATTTTTGTCGAAAAATAGGCAAATGGTCTGCGGTGCCTGACATCCAGGCATTCTTTACACATAGGTCTCTCCCTAGTCTCTGCTCCCAATGAGACTCATCCCAAATCTTTCTTCTTTCTCTCCTGTCTGTTCCTTCAGTCTCCACCCCAAGCTCTGAGTCCTTTGAATCCCTTTCTATGGGATTCTATCTGACCTCTCCCCTTCTCCCCAGGCTGCTCTTCGCGAGGCCGAGTCAAGTCCCAATTCTTCCTCAGCCTCTGCTCCCCCACCCTATAATCTTTCTATCACCTCCCCTCCTCACACCTGGTCTGGTTTACAGTTTTGTTCTGCAACTAGCTCTCCCCAACCTGCCCAACAATTTCCTATTAGAGAGGTGGCTGGAGCTGAAGGCATAGTCAGGGACATTTGCCTTTTTCTCTATCAGACCTTTCCCAAATCAGCCAGTGTTTAGGCTCTTTCTCATCAGACCCCACTAAATATATACAGGAATTCCGATATCCAACTCTGTCCTACAGTTTAACCTGGAGTGACTTAAATGTCATCCTAACTTCTACCCTCTCCCCAGATGAATGGGAAAGAGTTTTTTCTCTAGCCCAGTCTCATGCTGATACTGCCGGCTTCATGAGCCAGGCCTCCAGGAAGGCATTAGAGCAGTTCCCTGTGAAGGTCCCCAGTGGAACTATCAGGCACATTCCCCAGGTATAGCTGGGCGAGATTACATGGTTTCCTGCCTAGTTGAAGGGCTTAAAAATGCAGCTTACAAAGCTGTTAATTATGACAAACTTAAAGAAACTACCCAAGGTAAAGATGAAAACCCAGCCCAGTTCATGGCCTGCTTAGCAGCTACCCTTAGACACTTTACCACCCTAGACCCAGAGGGGCCAGAAGGCCGCCTTAGTCTTAATATGCATTTTATCACCCAGTCAGTTCCTGACATTAGAAAAAAGCTTCAAAAATTGGAATCCGGCCCTCAAACCCCACAACAGGAATTAATCAACCTTGCCTTCAAGGTGTACAATAATAGAGAGGAGGTAGCCAGACAGCAACGCATTTCTGAGTTACAGCTACTTGCTTCCGCTGTAAGACAACCCACAACCACGACTCCAGCATACAAGAACTTCAGAACATCCATGCCACATCTCCCAGGGGCTCCTTCAAAACATCCTCGTGGCTGGGCGCGGTGGCTCACGCCTGTAATCCCAGCACTTTGGGAGGCTGAGGCGGGTGGATTACGAGGTCAGGAGATTGAGACCATCCTGGCTAACACGGTGAAACCCCGTCTCTACTAAAACTACAAAAAATTAGCTGGGTGAGGTGGCGGGTGCCTGTAGTCCCAGCTACTCGGGAGGCTGAGGCAGGAGAATGGCGTGAACCCCGGGGGGCAGAGCCTGCAGTGAGCCGAGATCGCGCCGCTGCACTCCAGCCTGGGCGACAGCGAGACTCCATCTCAAAAAAAAAAAACAAAAAACAAAAAAAAAAAACATCCTCGTGGACCTTGCTTCAAATGCCAAAAGCCTGGCCACTGGGCCTCAGAATGCCCACAGCCTGGAATTCCTCCTAAGCCATGCCCTGTCTGTGCTGGCCCCCACTGGAGGTCAGACTGTCCAACTCACATAGCCGCCGCTCCTAAAGCCCCTGGAGCCCAATCCCACCGGTCCTTGGCTGACTCCTTCCCAGATCTTCTCGGCTTAGCAGCTGAAGACTGATGCCGCCTGATCACCTTGGAAGCCCCCTGGACCATCACAGATACTAAGCTTTGGGTAACTCTTACAGTGGAGGGTAAGTCCGTCCCCTGTTTAATCCATATGGGGGCTACCCACTCCACATTACCTTCTTTTCAAGGGCCTGTTTCCCTTGCCCCCATAACTGTTGTGAGTATTGATGGCCAAGCTTCAAAACCCCTTAAAACTCCCCAACTCTGGTGCCAACTTGGACAACATTCTTATATGCACTCCTTTTGAGTTATCCCCACCTTCCCAGCTCCCTTATTAGGTCGAGATATTTTAACTAAATTATCTGCTTCCCTGACTATTCCTGGGCTACAGCCACACCTCATTGCTGCCTTTTCCCCCAGTTCAAAGTCTCCTTCACATCCTCTCCTTGTATCTCCCCACCTTAATCCACAAGTATAGGACACCTCTACTCCCTCCTTGGCGATGGATGATGCACCCCTTACCATCCCATTAAAACCTAATCACCCTTACCCAGCTCAATGCCAATATCCCAACCCACAGCATGCTTTAAAAGGATTAAAGCCTGTTATCACTCGCCTGCTACAGCATGGCCTTCTAAAGCCTATAAACTCTCTTTACAATTCCTCCATTTTACCTGTCCAAAAACTGGACAAGTCTTACAGGTTAGTTCAGGATCTGCGCCTTATCAACCAGATTGTCTTGCCTATTCACCCCATGGTGCCAAAGCCATATACTCTCCTATCCTCAATACCTCCCTCCACAGCCCATTATTCTGTTCTAGATAAACCTAGCTGACCCCCTAAATCCTAAATCCTTTCCCCACTCCCCTTTCCATGCCTTAAAAAACAGCCCTAAAGGCTGCTCCCACACTAGCTCTCCCTAACTCATCCCAACCTTTCTCATTACACACAGCCCAAGCGCAGGGCTGTATGGTCGGAATTCTTACACAAGAGCCGGGACCGCACCCTGTAGTCTTTCTGTCCAAACAACTTGACCTTACTCTTTTAGCCTAGCCCTCATGTCTGTGTGTGGTGGCTGCCACTGCTTTAATACGTTTAGAGGCCCTCAAAATCACAAACTATGCTCAACTCACTCTCTACAATTCTCATAACTTCCAAAATCTATTTCTTCCTCGTACCTGACACATAAGACTTTCTGCTCCCTAGATCCTTTGGCTAGACTCACTCTTTTTTGAGTCTCCCACAATTACCATTGTTCCTGGCCTGGGCTTTAATCCGGCCTCTCACATTATTCCTGATACCACACCTGACCCGCATGACTGTATCTCTCTGATACACCTGACATTCACTCCATTTCCCCAGATTTCCTTCTTTCCTGTTCCTCACCCTGATCACACCTGGTTTATTGATGGCAGTTCCACCAGGCCTAATCCCCACATACCAGCAAAGGCAGGCTATGTTATAGTATCTTCTACATATATAATTGAGGCTGCCACTCTGCCCCTCCCCCCACTACCTCTCAACAAGCCAAACGCATTGCCTTAACTCGAGCCCTCACTACTGCAAAAGGACTACGCATCAATATTTATACTGACTCTAAATATGCCTTCCGCATCCTGCACCACCATGCTGTTATATGCGCAAAAAGAGGTTTCCTCACTACACAAGGGTCCTCCATCATTAATGCCTCTTTAATCAAAACTCTTCTCAAGGTCACTTTACTTCCAAAAAAACCTAGAGTCATTCACTGCAAGGGCCATCAAAAGGCATCAGATCTCATTGCTCAGGGCAGCGCGTATGCTGATAAGGTAGCTAAAAAAGCAGCTAGCGTTCCAACTTCTATCTCTCATGGCAGTTTTTCTCCTTCTCATCGGTCACTCCCACCTACTCCCCCACTGAAATTTCCACCTATCAATCTCTTCCCATACAAGGCAAATGGTTCTTAGACCAAGGAAAATAGCTCCTTCCAGCCTCATAGGCCCATTCTATTCTGTCATCATTTCATAACCTCTTCCATGTAAAAGTTACAAGCCACTAGCCCACCTCTTAAAACCTCACATTTCCTTTCCATCGTGGAAATCTTTTTTTTTTTTTTTTTTTTTTTTTTTTTTTTTTTTTTGAGACGAGTCTTGCTCTGTCCCCAGGCTGGAGTGCAGTGGCGCGATCTCGCTCCTGCAAGCTCCGCCTCCCGGGTTCACGCCATTCTCCTGCCTCAGCCTCCCGAGTAGCTGGACTACAGGCGCCCGCCAACACGCCCGGCTAATTTTTGTATTTTAGTAGAGACGGGTTCACCCTGTTAGCCATGATGGTCCGATCTCCTGACCTCGTGATCCGCCCGCCTCGGCCTCCCAAAGTGCTGGGATTACAGGCTTGAGCCACCGCGCCCGGCCTCCATCGTGGAAATCTATCCTTAAGGAAATCACTCCTCAGTGTTCCGTCTGATATTCTACTACTCCTCAGGGATTGTTCAGGCCCCCTCCCTTCTCTACACATCAAGCTCGGGGATTTGCCCCCGCCTAGGACTGGCAAATTGACTTTACTCACATGCCCCAAGTCAGGAAACTAAAATACCTCTTGGTCTGGGTAGACATTTTCACTGGATGGGTAGAGGCCTTTCCCACAGGGTTTGAGAAAGCCACTGCAGTCATTTCTTCCCTTTTGTCAGACATAATTCCTCGGTTTGGTCTTCCCACCTCTATACAGTCTGATAACAGACTGGCCTTTATTAGTCAAATCACCCAAGCAGTTTCTCAGGCTCTTGGTATTCAGTGGAACCTTCATACCACTTATCCCTCAATCTTCAGGAAAGGTAGAATGGACTAATGGTCTTTTAAAAACACACCTCACCAAGCTCAGCCCCCAACTTAAAAAAGGAGGACTCTGTCAAGAATAGAGCCCAAACACTCACCAACCAAACAAGTAATTACGCTGAACCCCCTTGGGCACTCTGTAATTGGATGTCCTGGGTCCTCCCAATTATTAGTCCTTTAATACCTGTTTTTCTCCTTCTCTTATTTGGACCTCATGTCTTCCGTTTAGTTTCTCAATTCATCCAAAACTGTATCCAGGCCATCACCAATCCTTCTATATGACGAATGTTTCTTCTAACAACCCCACAATATCACCCCTTACCACAAAATCTTCCTTCAGCTTAATCTCTCCCACTCTAGGTTCCTACGTTGCCCCTAATCCTGCTCGAAGCAGTGCTGAGAAACATTGCCCATTATCTCTCCATACCACCCCCAAAAATTTTCGCCACCCCAGCACTTTACCACTATTTCGTTTTATTTTTCTTATGAATATAAGAAGACAGGAATGTTAGGCCTCTGAGCCCAAGCTAAGCCATCATATCCCCTGTGACCTGCACGTATACATCCAGATGGCCTGAAGTAACTAAAGATCCACAAAAGAAGTGAAAATAGCCTTAACTGATGACTTTCCACCATTGTGATTTGTTTCTGCCCCACCCTAACTGATCAATGTACTTTGTAATCTCCCCCACCCTTAAGAAGGTACTTTGTAATCTCCCCCACCCTTAAGAAGGTACTTTGTAATCTCCCCCACCCTTAAGAAGGTTCTTTGTAATTCTCCCCACTGTTGAGAATGTACTTCGTGAGATCCACCCCCTGCCTGCAAAACATTGCTCTTAACTTCACCGCCTATCCCAAAACCTGTAAGAACTAATGATAATCCCACCACCCTTTGCTGACTCTCTTTTCAGACTCAGCCTGCCTGCACCCAGGTGAAATAAACAGCCTTGTTGCTCACACAAAGCCTGTCTCTTCACATGGACGTGTGAGACACAGAGGACTCGAGTTAGTGTCCCCTGCCCACCCCGAAGGTCAGCCCTGGGCAGGGCAGGCCACTGTGGCATCTGTCACTTGTGACCTTGACAGGTGGCCCGCAGAGGACATGGCTGCAATCAGTCAGCTGTGGTCCTGGGGCAGCTGCGTCAGGGTGGCCCTGACTTGAGACACCCTGATACCTGTCCACCCGTCCACTCCTGGGCAGCAGCGCTGGGAGGGAGGCAGCCTCCCGGGGCTCTGCCACGGGGTGCCAGGCTGAGGGAGTGTTGGCTTTGGGCTGTTGGCGGTTGAGTGTGGGGCATTGCATTCTTCTTCATTCCTGTCTATAAGGACCACCAGAAGCAATTTGCCTTCAGCTGGGAAAGCCAGCAATATACCTTCATGGTCCTACCTCAGGGCTCTATCACCTATCTGGCTTTGTGTCGTAATCTTCTTCACAGATATCTTAATGGTGTTTCCCTTGCACGAGATATCACGCTGGTCCATTACATTAATGACATTATGCTGACTGTAGCGAGAAGTAGCAACCTCACTGGACTCATTGGTGAGACATTTGTGTGCCAGCGGATGGGAAATAAATCTGACTAAAATTCAGTGAGGCTGGAGAATAGGGAAACTGAGCAGGAGAGTAGCAAAGGTAATTAAAAGTTAAATAAAGGGCAGAATGACTAAAAGCAGAAAGTAGAAGCAAGGTAAAAGGGCAGTGGGCAAGAAGCAAAATAAGAGCTAGAAGTTGAGCAGTCAAAATAAAAAGAAAAGCGAGCAAGTACACCCTGGCCAGCAGGATCCAGACCAAACCAGTAAGGGGCTGCTCTTCAGGGCTAGGCATGTGCATTAGAGAGAAAACATATCCTTACCATGACCCCATATGATAATCAGCTCATTAAAGCTCATGCATGTTGGGGACCAGCCTCAACACCACCCACAGGGTGCCCGAAGTCCGGTGGCGACAAAGGATTGAGAAGAGACAGGTTAAGTGTTCATAAAGGTGGGAGCCAGGGGGCCAATTGCAAATGGAGGCTGCAAAAGGCTCAGCTCTGGTCTCCACACTATTGAGTATAATCACTTAGATCTAAGAAGCAGATGTTCAGGGCAAAACAGTGAAAGGGTGGCAGTGCGTCATAGGCATAATCTATAGCAATAGTGGTTTAAATGAATCTCCTTTGTGCTCAAGCAGCATATCTTTAACTTATTGGAGAGTAGCTGGTGGGAGCGGGCTTAACTAGGAGCCTGCATGTCTGTCCACATTCCAGTGTTTCAAAGGAGTGTCTTTCTCCTTGAACACAGTGTTTACAGATAAGAGAGCGGGTCTCTTGGCCGGGCGCAGTGGCTCACGCCTATAATCCCAGCACTTTGGGAGGCAGAGGCAGGCAGATCACGAGGTCAAGAGATCAAGACCATCCTGGCTAACACGGTGAAACTCCGTCTCTACTAAAAATACAAAAAATTAGCCGGGCATGGTGGTGGGCGCCCACTGTAGTCCCAGCTACTCGGGAGGCTGAGGCAGGAGAATGGCGTGAACCCGGGAGGCGGAGCTTGCAGTGAGTGGAGATCGGGCCACTGCATTCCAGCCTGGGCAACAGAGCGAGACTGCGTCTCAAAAAAAAAAAAAAAAGAGCGAGTCTCGCTCTGAGCTTGGCAACATGATGGCAATTACGAGGCTTTCCTCCTTAGAGGCCTCTTATGGCTTTCCACAACTTATTATCCCATATTTTTATGACCAGTTTATGCAGGCACCCCATAAGCCTTTTTCCCAACAATGCATATGGACTGCATATCGGAGGCAGTGCACAAGTGCACAGGGGCCAAAGTAACTAAGCAACCCACCTATCAATCAAAAAGGCAGACACTGGCTAGAGATTAGGGAGCCTTGGGAAGAGAAGGAAAAAACCCATAAAAAGATCCAAACTACACCACGCTGGATCTGATCTCACCTCGCAGAGGTTGGTCTGCGTTCCCCCTCCGAGAGTGGAACGCTGTGCCTAATCCACTTCTGCTGCCCTGCTTTGCTATCTGTGTGTGTCTCATCCAATTCTTTGTTCAGGACACCAAAAGCCTAGACCTGCATGGCACCTTCCAGTAACACAGAGACCTACTACCGCAGTAAAATATCTAGGGGTCCAGTGGCTTGGGGCCTGTCAAGATATTCCTTTTAAGGTGAAGGATAAGTTGCTGCATTTGGCCCCTCCTACAACCAAGAAAGAGGCAAAATGTCTAGTGGGCCTATTTGGATTTTGGAGGCAACACATTCCTCATTCAGGCGTGTTACTCCGGCCCACTTGTCAAATGATCCGAAAGGCTGCTAGTTTTGAGTGTGTCCAGAACAGGAGAAGGCTCTGCAAGAGGTCTAGGCTGCTCTGCCACTTGGGCCATATGACCCAGCAGATCCAGTGGTGCTTGAGTTGTCAGTGGTAGATAGCGATGATTTTGGGAGCCTTTGGCAGGCCCCAACAGGTGAATCACAGCAGAGGCCTCTAGGATTTTGGAGCAAGGCTCTGCCGTCTTCTGAAGATAACTAGTCTCCTTTTGAGAGACAGCTCTTGGCCTGTTAGAAACTGAACATTTGACTATGGGTCACCAAGTTACCATGTGACATGAACTGCATATCATGAACTGGCTGTTTTCTGACCCATCTACCCATAAAGTGGGAGGGGCGTGCACAGCAGCATTCCATCATCAAATGAAGTGGTATATATGTGATCCGACTCGAGCAGGTTCTGAAGGCACAAGTAAGTTACATGAGGAAGTGACTCAAATGCCCATCGTCCCCACTCCTGCCACCCTGCCTTCTCTCTCCCAGCCTGCACCAATGGCCTCATTGCCCTATGATCAGTTGACAGAGGAAGAGAAGACAAGGGCCTAGTTTACAGATGGCTCTGCACAATATGCAGGCACCACCCGTAAGTGGACAGCTGCAGCCCCTTTCTAGGGTATCCCTGAAGGACAGTGGTGAAAGGGAAATCTTCCCAGCGGGCAGAACTTCGAGCAGTGCACCTGGCTGTGCACTTTGCAAGGAAGGAGAAATGGCCAGATGCGCGATTATATACCGACTCATGGTCTGTAGCCAATGGTTTGGCTGGATGGACAGGGACTTGGAAGAAGCATGATTGGAAAATTGGTGAACTGGGGTTAGAGGTATGTGGATGGATTTCTCTGACCACAGTATGTGGTCAAAAACTGTGAAGATATTTGTGTCCCATGTGAGTGCTCACCAAAGAGTGACCTCGGCAAAGGAGGATTTTTACTGTGGATATTTATCAATCATGACTCATTCTTTTTTTTTTTTTTTTTTTTTTTTTTTGAGATGGAGTCTCGCTCTGTCGCCCAGGCTGGAGTGCAGTGGCGCAATCTCGGCTCGCTGCAAGCTCCGCCTCCCGGGCTCATGCCATTCTCCTGCCTCAGCTTCCAGAGTAGCTGGGACTACAGGTGCCTGCCACCACGCCCGGAGAATTTTTGTATTTTTAGTGGAGATGAGGTTTCACCGTGTTAGCCAGGATGGTCTCGATCTCCTGACCTCATTCTCCACCTGCCTCGGACTCCCAAAGTGCTGGGATTACAGGTGTGAGCCACCATGCCCAGCCATCATGACTCATTCTATAGACACCACTCAGCCTCTTTCCCCAGCCACCCCTGTCATCGCCCAATGGGCTCATAAACAAAATGGCCATGGTGGCAGGGATGGAGGTTACACATGGGCTCAGCAACACGGACTTCCACTCACCAAGGCTGACCTGGCTAAGGCCACTACTTAGTGCCCAATTTGCAAGCAGCAGAGACCAACACTGAGTCCTCGATATGACACCATTCCTCAGAGTGATCAGCCAGTTTCTTGGTGGCAGGTTGATTACATTGGACCTCTTCCATCATGGAAAAGGCAAAGGATTGTCTTCACTGGAATAGACGCTTACTCTGGACGTGGGTTTGCCTATCCTGCACGCAACGCTTCTACCAAGGCTACCATCCTCGGACTCAACGGAATGCGTTATC
The DNA here is from genome assembly GCF_006542625.1 of Nomascus leucogenys. Classification (NCBI taxonomy): domain Eukaryota; kingdom Metazoa; phylum Chordata; class Mammalia; order Primates; family Hylobatidae; genus Nomascus; species Nomascus leucogenys. The sequence goes on from NW_022097662.1 coordinate 16,121, forward strand.
CACCATCATGGTATTCCACACAGCATTGCCTCCGACCAAGGCACTCACTTTATGGCTAAAGAAGTGCAGCAGTGGGCGCATGCTCATGGAGTTAACTGGTTTTACCATGTTTCCCATCATCCTTAAGCAGCCGGATTGCTAGAACATTGGAACGGCCTTTTGAAGTCACAATTACAATGCCAACTAGGTGACAATACTTTGCAGGACTGGGGCAAAGCTCTCCAGAAGGCTGTGTATGCTCTGAATCAGCATCCAACATATGGTACTGTTTCTCCCATAGCCAGCATTCACAGATCCAGGAATCAAGGGGTGGAAGTGGATGTGGCACCATTCACCATCACCCCTAGTGACCCACTAGCAAAGTTTTGCTTCCTGTTCCTGCAACATTATGTTCTGCTAGCCTAGAGGTCTCAGTTCCAGAGGGAGGAATGTTGCCACCAGGAGACGAAATAATAATTCTGTTAAAGTGGAAGATTGCCAACTGACCACTTTGGGCTCCTCTTGCCTCTAAGTCTACAGGCTAAGAAGGGAGTTAGTGTTGGCTGGGGTGATTGACCTGGACTATCAAGATGAAATCAGACTACTACTCCACAATGAAGGTAATAAAGAAGAGTATGCATGGAATATAGGATCCTTTAGGGCATCTCTTAGTATTACCATGCCCTGCGATTAAGGTCAATGGGAAACTACAACAGCCCAATTCAGGCAGGACTGCCAATGGTCCAGACCCTTCAGGAATGAACGTTTGGGTCACTCCACCAGGTAAAAAACCATAACCAGCCAAGGTGCTTGCTGAAGGCAAAGGGAATACAGAATGGGTAGCAGAAGACAGTTATTAATACCAGCTACAGCCATGTGATCAATTGCAGAAACAAGGATTGTAATTGTCGTGACTATTTCCTCCTTATTTTGTTAAAAATATTTGTGCATGTATACACTTGTACTAAGAAAACATCTTCATTTTATTTCCTTTCTTTTTCCATTATCATGTGACATGAGATTTATTGATTTTATATCAGCATTTAAGTGTTAACTTTATGTAATAGCATTTAGGTTAAGGATTAGTGTCCTTCTGGTTGTATGAAGGATAGCTGTGTTATGTTAGGTGTAATTATGACCTTATTTCCTTTATTTGGAGGTTAAATATGGGTTCAAGTTGACAAGGGGTTCAAGTTGACAAGGACTTGTGATGTTAATATATCAACCTGACTGGATTGAAGGATGCCTAGATAGCTGGTAAACTTGTTCCTGGGTGTGTCTGTGAGGGTGTTGCCAGAGGAGATTAACATTTGAGTCCGTGGACTGTGAGTGGCAGACCCACCCTCAATGTGGGTGGACACCATCTAGCAGCTGCCAGTGTGGCTAGAACAAAACAGGCAGAAGGTGGGATAAGTTGGCTTGCTGAGTCTTCTGGCTTTCATCTTTCTTCTGTTCTGGATGCTTCCTGCCCTTGGACATCAGACTCCAGGTTCTTTGGCCTTTGGACTCTTGGACTTACATGAGTGGTTTGCCAGGGGCTCTTGGGCCTTTGGCCACAGACTGAAGGCCGCACTGTCAGCTTCCCTGCTTTTGAGGCTTTTGGACTTGGACTGATCTACCATTGGCTTCTTTCTTCCTCAGCTTGCAGATGGCCTATTGTGGGACTTTGCTTTGTGATTGTGTGAGTCAATTCTCTTTAATAAACTCCCTTTCATATATACATATATCCTATTAGTTATGTCCCTCTAGAGAACTCTAATACATTATCTCTCTCCCAGGGCCACAGGCTTGCAGGCCTACCTGGCCAGGGAGATGATCTAAATCTGCCTGAGAGGCAGGAGGTGAGGAGCCGGTGCCAGAGGTGCGGTGGCCCTGCCTGGGAGCACCAGCGGCGCCAGTTGCTGCAGCAAAGAGAACGGGGGCCGGGGGCTGCAAGACGGTTTGAAGAGATGTGGGCGTCAGCATTTTTTATACGTCATCTCGTGTGTGTGTGTGTGTGTGTGTGTGTGTGTGTTTTGAACATTGGAGCCATAAAACTTCAGATTAAAGAAAAACTGCAGGATGTAAAACAAAACCCACTGGCACCTCAGGGCTGGCCTGCAGGCCTGTAACTGGTGCAGTTTCCAGCCTGTGCTGCCTGTGACTGCGGCAAGGCTCCACTGCACGCCCCATGGACACGGTCTCTGTCTGTGGCTGCAGCCCTGAGTGCCACAGAGGTCTCTCCCCATTGACAGGGCTGTCTGGCTCTGAGTCTGTGCACTCCTGTGGGGCAGGCGTCAGCTTCTTGACCTGGTTTTCCTTCATAACTGCTCTCTGAGGGTAGTGGCTGGCCAGAGATCCTTTGCTGAATGGATCCTGGAATCCAGCCCCAGTCCCTGGGCCTCTCTCAACTGGAGCCACTCACCACTGCCAGGCTGGCCACCAGGGTACATTTTTCTTCCCTTGACTTTCTGTCCCAAGCCTGGAAGGCATCCAGAAGGCTCCTCCTAGCACCAAGGAACCCAGAGAGCAGGAGAATGTAGCAGCAGGGTCACAGCCTGGCTTGCAGGGCCCATTCCTGGAAACTGCCACAGTCAGTTGTAGGTTTCCAAACACAGCCCGGAACAGCTGCAACCCCTTCTCAGGGCTTCTCTGGTTGGTCTATGTGCAAATTAGCAACCTGCCTCTGTCCATAACCCAGCACCCCATGTAGACACAGTGGCTCAGGGGTCCCATCATTCCAGGGAGCCCCTGCCTCCTCCAGACTTTGGTGTGGCCTCTGGAGGGGGCAGTAGAGCCACAACTTCCTACAGGAACCAAGTTCACATACTAGAAGGGCCAGGCGGAAGAGTTCTGCTGGTTTTGGGCCTCAATGAAGAAAGATGGGATTTCTTTTCCTACACAGAAACACCCCAAGCAGAAACAGAAAGAGATCTTTTGTGCCCACTGATATATGTCTCTCTTGCCCAGTGTGTCATTGTCCAGAGCCATGGGTGGTGGAAGGCGGGAAGTGCAGGCTCCCTGCCTGCTTCTACAGAAGCCCTGGGCCAAAGGCCTCTGCTGAGAGCATCCAGCGCTGTGTGCTTCTCCACCCTGGCCACACACTCCAATCATCGGGTGAGCCTTCAACACACCCAGACCAAGGAAATCCATGGCACTGAAGGTGGAGAAAAAAAGAAAAAAAAAAAGCATGAAGTTTTCTTAAAGCTCCAGCTCTCCAGTGAGTTTCCTGCCTTGGTACTCCTGGAGACGTGTGGGCAGCTCAGGGGCTTGCAACCCTGCCTGAGGCAGAGCTCCAGGGACTTGCAGGGTCAAAGGTGCCTGGGGCAAGCTTCCCAGCATCCCAGTCTCCACACTGGCCTCAATGGGTGTGAGTGACTAAGGCTGGGAGGAAAGGAAGGCCACTGAGTTTCCAGGTCCCTGCTCCACTGGGGAGGGTCTTCTCTGCACTCTACCTACAGCCTCCTTCAGCAGCAAAGCTGGCTAGAGTTGCCAGGGGATGCTTGCACAGCCTTAAGGCTCAAGAAGTGAGTCCTAACTCATGTGTCCCCTGAAACTGAGTAAAAATTTCTGGCCCACACCCTGATTCAGAGCCCAGAGTTCCAGAAATGTGTGTGCAGCAGGAGGCTCAGCGCCAGGACTCAGGAGCTCTCAGCCCGAGGGAGCCCTGGTCTTCTGCGCTCCCTCTGTCTCCTGTGCTGGGTGAGGCCTCAAGGCCAGCACGGCTGCTGGGAGGGCTGACAACAAAAAGGGCCACCAGCTTGGGCCTCAGAGACACATGGGAAGGGGACAGATGCAGAGGCAGCTAGCGTTTTTATGAGGCGAAGCCTCATTTTCAAGTTCGTGGGCTTTAGGCACTCATTGATCTTTGACTTTTTTCACTCAGCAGTTTCCTTTTTTTTTCAATTAAAAAAAGTATAAAACTTGCAAAAAATCTACCATCTTGTGTCAATTACAGCATCATTAAATACATTCACAATGTTGTGCAAACATCACCACTGTTTACTTCCAAAACTTCCATCATCCCCAACAGACATTGTGTACCCTTTAAAGAGTAATTCTCCATTCCCCTCCCTGCACTCTGTTCTACTTTTTGTCTCTTATGAATTTTCCTATTCGAGGTACTTCCTAAGAGTGGAATGATAACAATATTTGTCCTCCTGTGTCAGGCTTATTTCACTTAGAATAATGTTTTTTCTTTTGAGATAGGATCTCGCTCTGTTGCCCAGGCTGGAGTGCAGCAGCACAACCACAGCTCACTGCAGCCCTTCTAGGCTCAAGCAATCCTCCCGCCTCAGCCTCCAAGTAGCTGGGACTACAGGTGCATGCCACCACACCTGGCTAATTTTATTTTTTGTAGAGATAGGGTCACACTAAGTTGCCTAGGCCAGTCTTGAACTCTCGGGCTCAAATGATCCTCCCACCTTGGCCTCACAAAATGCTGGGATTACAGGCATGAGCCGCCGCACTCGGTCTTGGAATAATGTTTTGAAGTCTCATCTATACTGCAGCATGACTCAGAATCTTACTCTTTTTGAGACGGAGTCTAGCTCTGTTGCCGAGGCTGGAGTGCAGTGGCATGATCTCGGCTCACTGCAACCTCCGCCTCTCGGGTTCAAGCGATTCTCCTGCCTCAGCCTCCCGAGTAGCTGGGATTACAAGTGCGTGCCACCAAGCCCAGCTAATTTTTTGTATTTTTAGTAGAGACGGGGTTTCACCATGTTGGCTAGGATGGTCTCAATCTCTTGACCTCGTGATCCACCTGCCTCAGCCTCCCAAAGTGCTGGGCTTACAGGCATGAGCCACCACACCTGGCCTTACTCCTTATGAATAATATTCCATTCTATATACATATCACATTGTATTTATCCATTCCTCTGTTGATGAACACTTGTTTCCACTTTTTGGCTAATGTAAATAATGTTACCCACGAACATGGGTGTGCAAGTATCTCTCTGAATCCCAGCTTTCAGTCCTCTTGGGTACACATCTCAAGAGGGGAGTTGCTGGTCCCAGGGTAATTCCATGTTTATCTTTTTGAGGAATCACCAGGCTATTGTCCAAAGTGGCTGCACTGTTTTTACATTCCCACCAGTAAAACACGAGGGTTCTGATTTCTCCACATCTTCACTAACACTTGCTGTTTTTTGTGTTAAGTGGCTCAGTGTGGTTTTGATTCGCATTTTCTGGGTGGACTGACAGTGATTATTGTATCTTCTTTGGAGAAATATGTATTTAAGTCCTTCACTCATTTTTGAATCACTTTTTAAAATTGAGTTGTAGGACTTCTTTATATATTCTGGATATTAATCCCTTATGAGATATATGATGAGTTTTTATTCTCTTTATAGTGATCTTTGATGCACAAAAATTTTTAATTTTCATGATGTCCAATTTATCTGTTTTCTTTTGTTGCCTGTGTTTTTAGAGTCATATCAAATAAATCACTGCCAAATCCACTGTCATGAAGCTTTCCCCCTATTCAAAGGGTTTTACAGTTTTAGCTCTGACACTTAGGTCTTTGATCCAGTTCAAGTTAGTTTTTGTATATGGTGCAAGGTTAAGACTCCAACTTCATTCTTTGCAGATGGGTATGGGTATCCATATCCCAGCACAATTTGATGAAAAAACTGTCTTTTCCCCATTGAATGGTCTTGGCACCCTTGTCAAAATCAACTGACCATAGATGTGGGGGTAGTTTCCTTTTTACCCGGGAGTGCAGCTAGAGAATCAAGTGACTTAACAAAATCTTGATGATCTCTCCAAGACAACTTAAGTTAATGTCTAGAGTTGGAGGATCCTGTTCTATGGCAAGGAATGAAATTTGGCAAGAAGTTTCCCTGTCCTTCCACAACAGTACCCCGGCAGGCACTCCTATAAGTGCAGAGATGACTAGGGACCCAGGGGTACTTTTATAAACTGCAAGCCAAGCTTGCATTTTGAAAGCAGAAGCAACAGATACCAATGGAAACCCAACTACTGAATTCACCACCTCCATTCAATGGGCCATCCAGAGTGGCCTTTTCCTCCTCTAAATTAGGGATTTTCTATATAGCCTTTACCCTTTCTCTTTCCTGGCATAAAGTAGGGAGTAATAATAAACCCATGGGCCTACGATTAGACTCCAAAAGCTAACAAAATTCCAGTTCTGGCTCCCTTCCATGAAACTACAACAAAAATAAGCAAAAAGGGACATCTTTAGCCCTGCAGTGTGAATGGAAGCAGGACTTCTGGCAAAGGAAAGGAGTACTGTGAGGAAGGCATTGTGAAGGCACAGGTTCCTCTCCTTAAAGGAAAGAGGTGGGGACAGGATGTGCCATGCTGGCAGTTTTGGGTTCTCCTCCAGACTTCCAGTATCTTCTACCTGGCCAGGAAACTCAGGACATGGAAACTTGCTAGTCACCGTGGACCAGGCCGAGCTCACTTGGCAGAGCAGCAGCACTCAGCGCACCACACCCCAAAGCCCGGTCTCTTGGAGCACACGCATTCCACTCGGAAGCTGCCGGGCTGCCCTCAGACATAAGTTGTTTCTTAGCATGGGAAGCCAAGCAAGCAAGTTTAAATAAGGTGGGTCCTCAATTAGTGGTCACTATGAGAAATTCGGGAGTGTGATCCAAGTGTTGCACTTTCTTCCAATTTTTTAAAGACAAATGAGTTGGATTTTGTGTGCTATCTTCCCATTTACAAATATTGGTTGGAAGTATGTAGGCAAAGTGGGTCAAACAAAATCTGTGCAGTTGCAACTCAGTGGTGGTGGTGGTGAAGGCTAGAGCATACATTTGAGATCTTTTTTTTTTTTTTTTTTTTTTTTGAGATGGAGTCTCACTGTTGCCCAGGCTGGAGTGGCACTATCTCTGCTCACTGCAAACTCCGCCTCCGGGTTCACACCATTCTCCTCCCTCAGCCTCCCCAGTAGCTGGGACTACTGGCACCCCGCCACCACGCCTGGCTAATTTTTTGTATTTTTAGTAGAGACGGGGTTTCACCGTGTTTAGCCAGGATGGTCTCGATTTCCTGACCTCATGATCTCCCACCTAGGCCTCCCAAAGTGCTGGGATTACAGGCGTAAGCCACCACCCCCCGGCCGAGATCTTTAATTTTTTTTAAGGCCCAAACTTTTTCCTGTCTCTTAGGAACCAACTGTGGACCTTACACATTTGTGGTTCATAAAATATTTAGGGAAATATTTTTATACCAGTTCAACGCCAGCTACACATTAGAATCACCTGGAGGGATTTTAAAAGCATACCTGAGCCACACCCCGGCACTGTCAAGTTCAGTAAATCAGGTGGGGCCCAGGCCCTCAGGTGATTCCAACATACAGCTCCTCTTAGGAAAAACGAACCTCCCAGCAAGTGCTCAGCTTTCTAGATCTGTTGTTTTCTCCTCTTTACAGAGGGTGGATTGTACCTCACAAAACTGTTAAAGATTAAAACAAGTCAGGGGAGGGGAAATTTGGAATGAAGCCAGATTTAAAGGAAAGAAAAATTAGACAGTGACGGCTGTGAGAGCTAAGATGTACATAAGAGAGGTGATAGGGGAGGTGATGTGCTGGGCTGTGTCCCCCTCCAATTCCTATGCTGAGGCCTAAACCCCAGTACCTCAGCAAATGACTGCAGTTGGAGACAGGACCATTAAAGAGGTAACTAAAGTAAAATGAGGTCATATAGTTAGGCCCTAATCGAATCTGACTGGTGTCCATAGAAAGGAGATTCAAACCCAGAAAGGCAAAGAAGGGAAGACCACGTGGAGACACCAGAAGGAGAGAGGCATCCACAAGCTGAGGAGAGGGGCTGAGAGGAAACACCCCTGTGGACACCTGGGTCTTGGACTTCTATCATCCAAAACCGGGAGAAAAGACATTTCTGCTGTTGAAGCCCTGCAGCCTGGTAATTTGTTATGACAGTCCTAGCAAATGAATACAGGACACGTCCACAAGAAAAGCCAACGGAAAAGAAGAAAGTGGGCGCTGAGATGTGCTGGTGGTTTGGAACACAAGCCAAGGCTCTAAAATGGTCAGTCATGTTCAGTATCAGGGGTCGATTCAGATCAATGATCATCAAAAAAATCAAAGCAGGTAAGAGTGAAGATAAGGATCGGAGTCAGTGACAAGGCCAATTTTTTGGGTAAGATCATTTCAATGTTGGGGTGGGTCCAAGTATGGATGTCTGTGTTTAAAGGATAGTTAAGATCAGGATCCAAGTAAAGTTCAAGGTCATTGTCCATACAATGGCAGGATGAAGGTAAAGCAATTTCAGAGTCAGGTAGGGCAAGATCAGGATGATTATGTCAAACTGAGGATCTATGGTAGGGTCAAGGTCAAGTGCAAAATCAAGTAAAAAAAAAAAAAACTAAGACATGGCTAGAATGATGTTCAAGGTGAATAATCAGAGTCGGCCTCAAAGTCATGTCAAGGTCCGAATGGCTCAAGCTCAAGGTAAAGTTGAAACGTAGGGTCAGAAATGCTGGTCAGCACCAGGACAAGGGTTGGGTCCAACCTCATACCAAGGCTAGGATTAGAGCCAAGAGGATCAAGGTCATTTTAAGGCCAGAGCAGTTCAAAGGCAGACTATCATCAGTGGCAGGATGACTAAGGTAAGGATAACTTAAGAATGGTTAAGGTCAGCTAGACTCAGGTATAAACTTAGGGGAAGTATAAACTTATGGCCAGGACAATGTTCAGGGTTGGCTTCAGATTCAGATTCAGGGCCATGAAAAGCATCAGTGTACTGGATTCAAAATCAATCAAAGTCAGTTTCAAGGACAAGTTTAAAATGAGGGCAAAACATGGTCAGGGTGAACGGTTAGGGTGAAGACAAAAGGTCAGAATTAGGGCTAGATTCAAATTCAAGGTCAAGTCATGCTTATTTCAGCTAAGGTCACGATGACTGTATATGAGATTCAAGAATCAGGATCAACACACCTGTAATCCCAGCACTTTGGGAGGACAAAGTGAGTGAATCATTTTGAGGTCGTGAGTTCGAGAACCAGCCCGGCTAACATGGTGAAACCCCCTCTCTACTAAAAAATACAAAGTTTAGCTAGGTGTGGTGGTGCACACCTGTAATCCCAGCTACCCAGAAGGCTGAGGCAGGAGAATCACTTGAAACCCTGGGAAGGCGGAGGTTGCGGTGAGCCAAGATCGCTGCACTCGCAGCCTGGGCCTCCGTCTCAAAAAAAAAATAAAAAAAGAAAAAAAGATAAAAAAAAAAGTCAAGAGTTCCCAGGACCACGCATGGGTCAGTTTCAAAGTTAAAAAATCCAAGGTCAAACCTCATAGGGGATCACGGTCAGGATGATTGTTAAGTGTAAATCGATTAGAATGAGTCTAATGTGGTGATGAAAGAATCCATATTAGTCAAGTACATCCAGTCTCAATCATTTGATTCATGTAACTCCTAATTGCATGCGAGTGACAACTGAGAGGAAGGTAAGCAGGACAACACACAATTCCTCTCTAGGGCACGTTCTTAACTGCAAAGGTAGAGTGAACCAAGATGCACCTACTTCATGCTATTGGAAGGGCATCAATTTCAGTGCAAAAAAGCTTTGTCTCAGACATTATCTTAAGGTGAAATCTTATTGTTGGTCAGTGTTAACTGACATCAATGTAAGCAATGGCAATACACATTAATCTCACAGGCATATTCTTACTAAAAGATGAGAGGAATCAATGAACCTGAGCAGGAGTTTGGATGAGAATTCCCTGTTAGTACAACAAACTCAGGCATTCTTATTAAAACCAACTCCTCATAGTTTATTGGGGGAGATGAAAGTCGGCACAGCAACACACACGTCACGTGGAGGCAGAATAAGCTGGGATCTGAAGAAGGAGTACTACTGAAACAAGTACATATTAGTACAAACAAACTCATTCCCAGATGTCCTTTCCAAAACATTTTTTTTTTTTTTTGTGAGATGGAATCTCACTCTGTTGCCCAGGCTGGAGTGCAGTGGCACAATCTTGGCTCACTGCAACCTCTGCCTTCCAGGTTCAAGCGATTCTCCTGCCTCAGCCTCCCAAGTAGCTGAGACTACAGGCGCCTACCACCATGCCCGGCTAAATTTTGTATTTTTATCAGAGACGGGGTTTTGCCATGTTGCCCAGGCTGGTCTCAAACTCCTGGCCTCAGGTGATCCACCCACCTCGACCTCCCAAAGTGCTGGGATTACGGGTGTGAGCCAGAGTGCCTTGCCAAAAGTAACTTCTGAATACTTGTTAGTGCAAACTGAGATGGATGCTAACCCAGCAACACACTCATCTCTCATTCTCACCTCGAGGCAAATACAAATGAACCCAAACAATCCATAGTACTGCAGACAAACTCAGTCCCAGATATTCTTCTCAAAAGTAAATCCTTACTGCTTATTCCAGCAAAATGACAAGTTCCCCTCTTTTGAGAGAAAACACATGCTTATGCTGAATCTAAATAGGTACATAGAAAAAGGCACTGTGTTGATGCAGAACTCAGTCTCAGCCATGGCTTCCTATTGTGGTTAAGCTGAATCCCTTAGATGAACATTATACAATTTAGGGTTAAAATATGACACCAAGCTCAGCCATCAGGCTGATGGGACATGAGACTAATTAGTCCCAGGTCAGAGAGTAAGACCTATTGTCACGGTAGGGTTCCATGTTAACTTCAAAGTCAGGTGATGATTAGGGTCAGGAGGTGGGTCAGAGTCAAGGTCATTCAACAGTGATCATGTTTAGGGTAAAGTCAAAGCCAGTTCAAAGCCAAAGCCATTAAAATTAGGGTAAGTTATGATAAGGACAATGGTTGAAATCAGAGTCAATTAAAGATTACATTCATCTCAAGCTAAGGCAGGTTAATGTCAGGATGATCACCAGTTTTAGGATAACGGTCAAGCAGGTCAGAAGTCAAGGTCCATTTTAATGTCATATACAAGGTCAAGACCAGTGGAACATAGAGGAATAGATGCCTGATTTGCAGAGGTGGGCATCACACAAGGGTCCACACACTGTGGCCCAGTCACTGGGCCCCAAGCTGCAGAGAACTCTGCTCCTCTAGAGGACAAACATCTGATGAGGCCCAAACAAAATATACAACCAGAGAAGACTTAAGCCATGCACCACCAGCCAGGGTGGAATTGCACTGTGGATAATCTCACATTGTGCAGCATCTGAGCTTCTAAACTATGCTATTTTTAACACATAAAGTACATGCCAAGAGGAGCCATGAGGAAAGAAACCAGCTGAGGAGACAGAAAAGTGGAAATGTAGAAAAGTGTAGCAAAGTAGAATTCAAGATCTAAGTCAATGAGGCACTTCTGCAAAACCTAAAGTGACCCATGACCTGAACTACTACTATTTTAATAAAATTGCTCTAAGTGGCATCTATTCCATTCCAGGTAGGGGCTTACATATGTTGGAATACAGAGCCTCTGCTGCCAAATCTTCCTCTCCTGTGACAAATGCAGAATTACGTATCTAAGTGTTAGCAACTAGGTCAACTAAAAATAAAACACGTAACACATGACTAGGTTACAGTTACACCTACAGGATATGCATGGCTCAGAGTTCCCAGCAGTTTGTGGCTGCTCTTCTAAAGGGACAATGCTTTCTCCATCCATGGTCCTCAACCTCCAACACTGTGATTAAAATACACCCCTCCCCCCTCCCCCCCCAAAAAAAAACAAAAAAAAACAAAACTAGGGACAGGCACTACAGGACCAGATACGAGAGGGCCTTTCTGCCTCGAAGCACCACACGTGCCCATTTATGGAGGGCTCTCTTGCTTGATAAGGCATTGGCTATGATTAGCTCATGTGGTCTCTACTGAGCCAAGGCTCTCGAAGAAGGAAAAAAAGACATGGCAAAGGCAGATGATCATTGTTCTTGTTCAATTTTATTGGCATTGCGTTCATCTCTTTACAGAAGAACTCAGCCCACACCCTAGAATGCAGACCTTTGGAAAAAGAAGAAGTGCTCCGTTAAGCAAGCTACAATGTGGGGGCAGATCCTAGGAAGGGAGCAGAACTGCCAGGATTCCAACCAAAGAAACAGGTTAATTAATAATGGGCAATATTGGGGAGATGGGTGGGGAAAAGAGGAAAAAGCTCCGCTAACCTAAGGATACCACAACCCTGAAAGGAGCGCCTTCTAGAACAAAGGTAAAATCACTAGGACAGATCTGTTAGGGTTTTCCTTTTACTCTCACAGTAGGATGCTGATCTAACAGGGGAGTTTTGAAGTGTGGAGCAGTGGGGAAAAAAAGAAAGAAAATGAGAATTTTAATTTTTGAAATAACGGCAATTTATCCATTGCACATACCACTGTATTATGCAAATCAACCTTTTGGAAAATTTAAACACAGAAGGGAACTAGACAGTTTTCCCCCTGGAGAGATGAAAAGCTTTTTGGCTCTTAAGTCTTTGATAAAAGGCGCACGTAATTCTTGTGTCTACTGTACAGAATACTGCCGCTAGCTGGATTTCCCAATTCTGAGTTAACACTCTGCAATCCAAACAGGGTTCAACCCTCCATCTTACATGCCTGCATTACAGGACTTAAACACATAATCCAAGAATTTCTTACACTAATTTATACATTTTAATTGGTTGCATATATTAACATGTACTATAAGATTCTTTTCTAAGAAGCATTACATAATAAATGGATACTGTAAAAAGATCTGATTAGTTAAAAGTAACAAGCATTAACAGATAGATACATACAAAACTCAGCCTGATCAGACTGGGTGTGAGCCTGTAATGGGGCATGGGGCACCAGCCTTCCCAAGGGGTAGCCTTCAAGGAGGGAGGGGAAAGGGGGGGTAAAAAGACCACAAGACTGTTAAAAAAAAATCAGATAATTAGACACAGATTAACTGTAAACAGTTCTCTCTCTCTCCAGTGAACAAAAAGAATAAGCTTCCAATGCCAACTCCATATCAGAATGACTTCCACCGCTGGCTTGTCCTGCTGCCATTACTCGCAGGCTCATGTAGGCGGGCAGGCAGACCCCAAGGAGCCATCACAGGCAAGGGCTGGAGTTTGATTACGTCAGATCTGTGTGTGTGTGTGTGTGTGTGTGTGTGTGTGTGTGTGTGTGAGATATGTGGGGTGTAACTGTGTTTGATGTGGTTTTCTTTTGGCAGCTGGATGTGAGAGATCAATGTATGTTTTGTTTGGAAGAGGAGAGGGGAATTGTGTTGAAGGCCTACGTGTGTTCTTGGTTTGTGAAGGACTCTGTGCTCAACTCTCACTGCCCCCTCAGCAACTGCAGCTTTCTGCCGAGGCCTTGGCCCGGTCATTCTTGTCCAGTTTGATAGGTTCAGGAAATTCGTTGTACAGCTCCACCTCCGTTTCCTGGACAAGGAGACAGAGAAAGGTTGGTTACTCACGAAATAGAACATTTCAGCCCTCATTACGGGCCCTTTCTGCTCAGGAGGGGCTCACTTCGGCTTGAGCAGAGTGGGCCAGGGAGCTGTGGAAGCAGAGCCTGCCCCACCACAGTTTAAGGGAGCGCTCTGGCAGAAGGTGCCATGCTCAGCGGGAGTAGCAAGAGAAAAACAGATTTTGTGACAACTCCAGGTCAATGGAAAGAGAGGAGTCTTGCCCAGGAGAAGCAGCAGTCTGCACTGAGCAATCAGGACAGAAGTTTCATGGATGTTCTTGATCAGATCATGATCTGGGAGCTTCTGGGACCACATCCCAGTTCAGATGCTTTCTGTATGTTCCCTTAGTTGCCAATGGTTATAACAATGGTCTGGATTTCTAGCTTTTCTCAAACATCTGACAACCCTCAGCCAGTGTGTGCAACGAGGTGAAGTGGCTGGTGCTGAGTGTGAGCTGCCCTCTCAGCCTGGAACACTTCTTCTACTCTCCCCCATCTTCCATCCATTTTCGGGACCAAATGGCCTCTGGTCTCTTTTTTCTTCCAAAGGTTTAGCAGAGTTTCTTGTCTCCAAATGCTTGCAGGCCTAGAAAGGCAGCTGTGAATGAATTTTATCACCATCTGTGACAATCAAAGCAGATGGACTATGGTCATTTTAGTGGGACTTTGCCAAAGTAACATGTTTCCAATGAGGAGCAGCATTCTACTTTTGCGTGCAGGAAAACAGTGTCGCTTAAACACTGAGCACTTGTGTGCCAGTGACTGTTCTAGAATTTGGAGATAAAGCAGGAACTGTTTCTATTCATTAAAAGTTATCTAGGAAAAAAATCATTCCATTCACAATAACTATAAAAGTATAAAACATCTAGGAATACATACTTAAAAAAATAACAGCTTTGGCTGAGCATGGTGGCTCACGCCTGTAATCCCAGCACTTTGGGAGGCCGAGGCAGGTGGATCACCTGAGGTCAGGAGTTCAAGATCAGTCTGGCCAACATGGTGAAACCTCGTCTGTACCAAAAATACAGAAATTAGCCAGGCATGGTGACAAGCACCTATAATCCCAGCTACTCAGGAGGCTGAGGCAGGAGAATTGCTTGAACCCGGGAGGTCAAGGTTGCAGTGAGCCAAGATGGTGCCATTGCACTCCTAATAGCTTTACTGGGTTTTAACTCACATGCCATAAAGTGTACAATTCAATGGTTTTTAGTATATTCAGAAAGTTGGGCAGCCATCAACATTAAGTTTAAAATACTCTCATCACCCCCTCAAAAAACCCTATGCCCATTAGTAGTTCCTTCCCACTCCCATTCTACACCATCCTGGACCCAGCAACCACTCATCTACTTTCTGTCTCAACAGACTTGCCTATTATTCTGGACACTTAATTTTTAAACATTATTTATTTATTTTAATTTTCCCCATTTCTTCTAGTGGACTGTGATTTCTTTCTTCCTTTTTTTTTTTGAGGCAGAGTCTTGCTCTGTCGCCCAGGCTGGAGTGCAATGGCATGATCACAGCTCACTGCAGCCTCTAACTCCTGGGCTCACACAATCCTCCAGTCTCAGCCTCCCAAGTAGCTGGAACTATAAGCTCATGCCACCACACCTAGCTAATTTTTAATTTTTAGTAGAGATGAGGCCTTGCCATGTTGCCCAAGATGGTCTTAAACTCCTGGTTTCAAGCGATCCTCCGACCTCAGCCTCCCAAAGTGCTGTGACTTCAGGCATAAGCCACTGCATCCGGGCCAGACATTTCACTGAAATGGAATTGTACAACATACAGTCTTTTTGCAACTGGCTTCCTTCACTTAGCACCCATAATGACAGCATGTGTCACTACTTCATTCCTTCTTATAGCTGAATAATATTAGAATGCATGGATAAGCTGCCCTTTGTTTATTCACTTATCAGTTGATGGACATTTGAGTTGTTCTTACTTTTTGGCTGTTAAAATAGCGACATTTTATATTCCCACCAGTACCTAGGAATATGTTTACTGTGAAAGGCAAAGGATCCTGTTATAAATGAATTATAGCCTGGGTGTGCCTCTAGTCCTACCTACTTAGGAGGCTATGGTGGGAAGATCGCTGGAGCCCAGAAGTTGGAGGCTACAGTGAGTGATGATTGCACCACTGCATATCAGCCTGACTGACAGAACAAGACCCTGTCTCTTAAAAAAAAAAAAAAAAAAAAAAAGAATCAATCAATCTTACTGAAGGAACAGAAACAAGACCTAAAATAGTATCATGGGTGGAATGTTTGTTGTTTGTTTTTTGTTTTTTTTTTTTGAGATGGAGTTTCACTCTTCTTGCCCAGGCTGGAGTCCAATGGTGCAATCTCGGCTCACTGCAACCTCCACCTCCCAGGTTTAAGCAATTCTCCTGCCTCAGCATCCTAAGTAGCTGGGATTACAGGTGCCCACCACCATGCCCAGCTAATTTTTTGTATTTTTAGTAGAGATGGGGTTTCACAATGTTGGCCAGGCTGGTCTTGAACTCCTGACCTCAGGTGATCCACCCACCTCAGCCTCCCAAAGTGCTGGGATTACAGGCGTGAGCCACTGCACCTGGCTGGGCAGAATGTTTTGTGTTCCTCCAAAATTCCTGTGTTGAAGCACTAACCCTTCAGATGGCTGTATTTGGAGTAAGGAAGGAATGAAGGTTAAATGAGGTTGCAGGGTGGGGCGCTGATCTGAGAGAATTCGTGTCCTTATAAGAAGAGGTGACACCAGAGACACCTTGCTCATGTGTCCTCTCTCTGTGCACATAGCGGAAAGGGCATGGGAGGACACATTGAGAAGATAGCAGTCTGTGAGCCCAGAAGAGCGCCCTCACCAGAAACATGTGCCAGCACCTTGCTCATGGACTTCCAGCCTCCAGAACTGTGAGAAAACAAAATGTCTGTTGTTGGACCCTCCCAAGCCATGGGGTTTTGTTAACGCAGCCTGAGCAGACTAATGCAACAGCCACAACAAAACTGCAATCAATGAGAAAAAAAGTTGGCTTGAAGAAAAAAATTCCAGTCAAAATCCCAACAGTTTTATTTGGGGTGTGGAAGGTAAGAGAGGAAAATGGTGGAACTGAAACAAAATTATTAAAACAGAATGTGGCAGGCCGGGCACGGTGGCTCACGCCTGTAACCCCAGCACTTTGGGAGGCTGAGGCGGGCGGATCACAATGTGAGTTCCAGACCAGCCTGGCCAACATTGTGAAACCCTATCTCTACTAAAAAATACCAAAATTAGCTGGGCATGGTGGCGGATGCCTGTAATCCCAACTACTCGGGAGGCTGAGGCAGGAGAACTGCTTGAACCTGGGATGCGGAGGTTGCAGTAAGCCAAGATCACGCCATTGCATTCCAGCCCGGGGAAGAGAGCAAGACTCCGTCTCAAAAAAAAAAAAAAGAATGTGGCAAGAGGAAAGTTGCCTCATCAAGCAGTCAAATCAACACAGTCCAGATAAGGGAACATGGCACGGACATCACCAGAACAGACTGGAGAGACCAGAAACAGATCCCAGCACATATGAGCATTTAGAACAGGCCACGGTCTATTCAGGGAGAGAAACGGCTTGTGTAACATAGCCGAATGATTTTAAACAACTGGCTGAGCTCTCGAGAGAAAAGGCGAGTCTCTCTTTCCTGCCATAAGCCACAACAAATTCCAGCTGAATTACAGAAAAATCTGATGTAGACACAGGAAACATAGAAACTTAAAATGACATAACCAAATAAAAAATTATTTTTTTCCTATGTTCAAAGGACTTAAAAAGACCACAGAGTTGGAAAAGTCACTTGAGATGCAAGTAGAGTTAACTTCAATTCACCAACAGCTCATGAGAACTGAGAGAGGCCCAACCATGTGCTGTGTGCCAGCTGTGTGCAGCAGAGAAAATCCAAATGGCTAAGCCCCAGGGAGGGGGACTCAGAGGGACCAGTAGTCACGATGGTGGCAATTTATACACCCAAAGATTGGCAATGTCAGCAGAGTGACAGGTGACACCTATTGCTTGCTGGCAAGGAGGTAGAAGCAAGCAAGCCCACACTGCTGAAGTGTTATTCCCCTTGGGGAAA
>NW_022097663.1:0-1883 GCF_006542625.1 Nomascus leucogenys
GTCCTCCGACTTCACGTCCTCGCGCTTCTCTTTGCATTCATAAATCCCTGGGTGGGGACAGGAGGGCACAGGGCTGAGGCCGGGAGCGCCTCACCAAAGGCTCCCGGGGTCCTCTCCGCCCGCGTCCGCCTCTCCCCCAGCACGGCCCGCGGGGTCCTCCGCGCACGCAGCGTGGCGCGCGGTGCGGGGAGGTTTTGCGCAGCGTGGCGAACCCCTTCGTGCATCCCGCGGTGGAAAGGGGGGCCTCGAAAACCAATGCGCTTTGACGCAAAAACTGCGTGGGGTCCAAAAGGCAAAAGCCGAAGGGGATACTCGCTGCTTTCCCAAAAAACCTGGGCTTTGCGCCTCATCTCCGAACCGTTTCCTCAATTATCCACTTCACCTCTGTTGACATAACCTAACCTTTTTTTCTTATTTTTTTTTTTTAAGGAGAGTGGCGTGTCAAATCATATTTTTAAGGAAAAGGATTTGAGGAAGAACTGCCAACTGTGGGATCGATCCCCGGAGCGGGACGCCCGGGAAGGACACGCGGAGGACCCGGGGCGGGTTGCAGATTCTAGGCCTTTGGAGAGGCGCTATCCCCACCGCTGCAGCGCAGGAGGGCTGGGGGTCCCTCCGGGATTTGGCGGAGCTAGAATTCCCTACCGAAGCCTGTTTCTCACCAGAACGGCAGAACCATATCTGAGAACCTGAATGCACCACCGCGCCTGGGGAGTGAACCGCGTGCGCAGAAATCTCTCCTTCCCACTTTTTCACACGCGGTCGGGCGCCTACCCCACCAGGGTGCCAAACATGGCACTTTCTCATCTCCAATAACGGTGACCTGTCTGTATTTGCTGGGGGAGTCAGAAGGGCAGAAAAGTCAGCCCTCCAGCGTTTCCAGGTGAAAAACCTTTCCTTCCTCATTTTAGACACTCAGCCCTTGATCAAGCTCAGGGGTTTAAGTAAAAGGTGTCTCCCCCGCTCCCCTTCAACCCAGGGCTGGTGGAAGTGGCATCTCCAACGCCCCTCTCTTCCTATCTCGGGCCTGCTGAGCACAGATGAAAAGCACGCGATGCCCTAATTAGGTGTCCCTTGCTGTCAAGGGTGAGGGGCTGACATTTGGAAGTTTAGTCTGGAAACAGTCTCAGAACCACAGGCAAGGCCACCGCAACCAAGAAGCTTGCAAAGCTGACAGATCCAAGGTGCAGCAGCCACACCAGGGCCCCCCCACCCCACCCCGAGCTAGATTCACTGCCGGACGCTTATTCCAACGTGGATTTCACATTCTCTTTCACCTCCTAAAAGGCACGTGACTGCGAGAGCACTCCCTTCCTTCCCCCAAGTGAATCGTTTCCTGCAGACGGGCCCCCAGCTCTCTCCTTCCTTCATTTCTCTAAGTCTGAACCCCAGCACTCGAGCCCAGCTGACAAACCGGTCTTCAAAATCCTCAAGCACCCGCAGGCTTTGCAAAACGCACGGGCTCCCAGGCTCTCTGTTCCCCAAAACTCCAGGCTTCCACTGTAGCCTCAGAGTCTCCCCAGCCCTCCCACCTCCATTTGAAGTGGATCTGATGAATCAACACTAGCAGGGGTGGCAGTCCTGGCCCCGGGGGGGTCTTTCTGTACCCAGCCAAGGGGAAAATGTAACCGGGACTTTCTGTCTCCTCTCCTGTGGCCCTGGGTCTGTGGCCTGGTCTTTATTTTCCTCTCACTTTGGAAAGGCCTGGAACACACTTTCCTCTCCCGGCTCCATGGCCAGGGGGAGAAGAGAGAGCTCAGAGGAGCAAATCAGTGTCTGCGAAGGACAACCAAAAAGCAACCCCACAGAAGCGGGTTCCTGCCTCTTACACGGTCAGAAACCGGGGACTGCTTTG
Source organism: Nomascus leucogenys (assembly GCF_006542625.1). NCBI lineage: Eukaryota > Metazoa > Chordata > Mammalia > Primates > Hylobatidae > Nomascus > Nomascus leucogenys. The sequence goes on from NW_022097663.1 coordinate 1,856, forward strand.
TAAACTGTAGCCAGGTTTCTGCTTTGAC
>NW_022097664.1:0-84669 GCF_006542625.1 Nomascus leucogenys
GAAAATACAAGTGGACATTCAGGGCGCTAATAGGACTATAGTGGAAAAAGGAAAAAGTTCACATAAAAACTTCACAGAAGCTATCTGTGAAACTTCTCTCTGTTCTGTGCATTCAACTAACGGAGTTGAACCTTACTTTTGATTGAGAAGTTCTGAAACACTCTTTCTGTAGAAAATGCAAGTGGACCTTCGGAGCGCTAAGAGGCATATAGCGGAAAAAGTAATACCTTCAAATACAAACTACACAGAAGCATTCTGTGAAACTTCTTTCTGTTCTTTGCGTTCATCTAACAGAGTTGAACCTTACTTTTGATTGAGCACTTCGGAAACACCCTTTCTATAGAAAATGCAATTGGACATTTAGGGAGCTAGGAGGCCTATAGTGGAAAAAGGAATATTTCAAATAAAAACTGCACAGAAGCAATCTGCGAAACTTCTTACTGTTCTGTGCATTCAACTAACATAGTTGAACGGTTGTTTTTATTGAGCAGTTCTGAAAAACTCTTTCTGTAGAAAATGCAAGTGGACATTCAGGGCGCTGAGAGGCCTATAGTGGGAAAAGGAATATCTTCAAATAAAAACCACACAGAAACAATCTGTGAAACTTCTTACTGTTCTGTGCATTCAACTAACAGAGTTGAACCTTAGTTATTATTGAGCAGTTCTGAAACACTCTTTCTGTAGAAAATGCAAGTGAACATTCAGGGCACTAAGAGGCCTATAGCGGAAAAATGAATATGTTCAAATAAAAACTACACAGAAGCAATCTGTGAAACTTCTTACTGTTCTGTGCACTCATCTAACAGAGTTGAACCTTAGTTAATATTGAGCAGTTATGAAACACTCTTTCTTCAGAAAATGCAAGTGAACATTCAGGGCACTAAGAGGCCTATAGTTGAAAAAGTTATAGGTTCAAATAAAAACTACAAAATAGCTATCTGTGAAACTTCTTACAGTTCTGTTCATTCAACTAACAGAGTTCAACCTTACTTTTGATTGAGCAGTTTTGAAACACCCTTTCTGTAGAAAATGCAAGTGGACATTCAGGGCGCTAAGAGGCCTATGGTGGAAAAAGGAATACCTTCAAATAAAAACTACACAGAAGCAATCTGTAAAACTTCTTACGATTCTGTTCTTTAAACTAACACAGTTGAACCTTAATTTTGATTGAACAGTTCTGAAACACTCTTTCTGAAGAAAATGCAAGTGGACATTCATGGAGCTAAGAGGCCTATAGTGCAAAACGGAATATCTTCAAACAAAAACTACAAAGAAGAAATCTGTGAAACTTCTATCTGTTCTGTGCATTGAACTAACATAGTTGAACCTTAGTTTTGATTGAGCAGTTCTTAAACACTCTTTCTGCAGAAAACACAAGTGGACATTCAGGGCGCTAAGAGGCCTATAGTGGAAAAAGTAATAAGTTCAAATAAAAACTACACAGAAGATATCTGTGAAACTTCTCTCTGTTCTGTGCACTCAACTAACAGAGTTCAACCTTAGTTTTGATTGAGCAGTTCTGAAACACTCTTTCTGTAGAAAATGCAAGTGGACCTTCGGAGCGCTAAGAGGCCTATAGCGCGAAAAGTAATATCTTCAAATAAAAACTACACAGAAGCATTCTGTGAAACTTCTTTCTGTTCTGTGCATTCAACTAACAGAGTTGAACCTTACATTTGATTGAGCAGTTCTGAAACACTCTTTCTGTAGAAAATGCAAGTAGACATTCGGAGCGCTAACAGGCCTATAGCGGAAAAAGTAATATCTTCAAATAAAAACTACACAGAAGCATTCTGTGAAACTGCTTTCTGTTCTGTGCATTCAACTAACAGAGTTTAACCTTACTTTTGATTGAGCAGTTCTGAAACACTCTTTCTGTAGAAAATGCAATTGGACATTCAGGGCGCTAAGAGGCCTATAGTGGAAAAGGAATATTTTCAAATAAAAACTGCACAGAATAAATCTGTGAAACTTCTTATTGTTCTGTGCATTCAACTAACAGAGTTGAACCTCAGTTTTGATTGAGCAGTTCTGAAACACTCTTTCTGTAGAAAATACAAGTGGACATTCAGGGCGCTAAGAGGACTATAGTGGAAAAAGGAAAAAGTTCACATAAAAACTTCACAGAAGCTATCTGTGAAACTTCTCTCTGTTCTGTGCATTCAACTAACGGAGTTGAACCTTACTTTTGATTGAGAAGTTCTGAAACACTCTTTCTGTAGAAAATGCAAGTGGACCTTCGGAGCGCTAAGAGGCCTATAGCGGAAAAAGTAATACCTTCAAATACAAACTACACAGAAGCATTCTGTGAAACTTATTTCTGTTCTTTGCATTCATCTAACAGAGTTGAACCTTACTTTTGATTGAACACTTCTGAAACACCCTTTCTATAGAAAATGCAATTGGACATTCAGGGAGCTAAGAGGCCTATAGTGGAAAAAGGAATATTTTCAAATAAAAACTGCACAGAAGCAATCTGCGAAACTTCTTACTGTTCTGTGCATTCAACTAACATAGTTGAACGGTAGTTTTTATTGAGCAGTTCTGAAACACTCTTTCTGTAGAAAATGTAAGTGGACATTCAGGGCGCTGAGAGGCCTATAGTGGGAAAAGGAATATCTTCAAATAAAAACCACACAGAAGCAATCTGTGAAACTTCTTACTGTTCTGTGCATTCAACTAACATAGTTGAACGGTAGTTTTTATTGAGCAGTTCTGAAACACTCTTTCTGTAGAAAATGCAAGTGGACATTCAGGGCGCTGAGAGGCCTATAGTGGAAAAGGAATATCTTCAAATAAAAACCACACAGAAGCAATCTGTGAAACTTCTTACTGTTCTGTGCATTCAAATAACAGAGTTGAACCTTAGTTATTATTGAGCAGTTCTGAAACACTCTTTCTGTAGAAAATGCAAGTGAACATTCAGGGCGCTAAGAGGCCTACAGCGGAAAAATGAATATGTTCAAATAAAAACTACACAGAAGCAATCTGTGAAACTTCTTACTGTTCTGTGCGTTCAACTAACAGAGTTGAACCTTAGTTTATATTGAGCAGTTATGAAACACTCTTTCTGCAGAAAATGCAAGTGAACATTCAGGGCCCTAAGAAGCCTTTAGTTGAAAAAGGTATATGTTCAAATAAAAACTAGAAAGAAGCTATCTGTGAAACTTCTTACAGTTCTGTGCATTCAACTGACAGAGTTCAACCTTACATTTGATTGAGCAGTACTGAAACACACTTTCTGTAGAAAATGCAAGTGGACATTCATGGCGCTAAGAGGCCTATGGTGGAAAAAGGAATACCTTCAAATAAAAACTACACAGAAGCAATCTGTGAAACTTCTCACAGTTCTGTTCTTTAAACAAACACAGTTGAACCTTAATTTTGATTGAACAGTTCTGAAACACACTTTATGTAGAAAATGCAAGTGGACATTCATGTCGCTAAGAGGCCTATAGTGGAAAAGGGAATATCTTCAAACAAAAACTACAAAGAAGCAATCTGTGAAACTTCTTTCTGTTCTGTGCATTCAACTAACAGAGATGAACCTTAGTTTTGATTGAGCAGTTCTGAAACACTATTTCTGCAGAAAACACAGGTGGACATTCAGGGCGCCAAGAGGCCTATAGTGGAAAAAGGAATAAGTTCAAATAAAAACTACACAGAAGATATCTGTGAAACTTCCCTCTGTTCTATGCATTCAACTAAAAGAGTTGAACCTTAGTTTTGATTGTGCAGTTCTGAAACACTCTTTCTGTAGAAAATGCAAGTGGACATTCATGGCGCTAAGAGGCCCATAGCAGAAAAAGGAGTATCTACAAACAAAAACTACACAGAAGCAGTCTGAGAAACTTCTTTCTGTTCTGTGCATTCAACTAACAGAGTTGAACCTTACTTTTGATTGAGCAGTACTGAAACACTCTTTCTGTAGAAAACGCAAGTGGACCTTTGGAGCGCTAAGAGGCCTATAGCGGAAAAAGTAATATCCTCAAATAAAACTACACAGAAGCATTCTGTGAAACTTCTTTCTGTTCTGTGCATTCAACTAACAGGGTTTAACCTTACTTTTGATTGAGCAGTTCTGAAACACTCTTTCTGTAGAAAATGCAATTGGACATTCAGGGCGCTAAGAGTCCTATAGTGGAAAAGGAATATTTTCAAATAAAAACTGCACAGAAGAAATCTGTGAAACTTCTTACTGTTCTGTGCATTCAACTAACAGAGTTGAACCTCAGTTTTGATTGAGCAGTTCTGAAACACTCTTTCTGTAGAAAATAAAAGTGGACGTTCAGGGCGCTAAGAGGACTATAGTGGAAAAAGGAAAAAGTTCACATAAAAACTACACAGAAGCTATCTGTGAAACTTCTCTTTGTTCTGTGCATTCAACTAACGTAGTTGAACCTTACTTTTGATTGAGAAGTTCTGAAACACTCTTTCTGTAGAAAATGCAAGTGGACCTTCGGAGCGCTAAGAGGGCTATAGCGGAAAAAGAAATACCTTCAAATACAAACTACACAGAAGCATTCTGTGAAACTTCTTTCTGTTCTTTGCATTCATGTAACAGAGTTGAACCTTACTTTTGATTGAGCACTTCTGAAACACCCTTTCTATAGAAAATGCAATTTGACATTCAGGGAGCTAAGAGGCCTATAGTGGAAAAAGGAATAAGTTCAAATAAAAACTACACAGAAGATATCTGTGAAACTTCTCTCTGTTCTCTGCATTCAACTAACAGAGTTGAACCTTAGTTTTGATTGAGCAGTTCTGAAACACTCTTTCTGTAGAAAATGGAAGTGGACATTCATGGAGCTAAGAGGCCCATAGTAGAAAAAGGAATATCTTTAAACAAAAACTACACAGAAGCAATCTGTGAAACTTCTTACTGTTCTCTGCATTCAACTAACAGAGTTGAACCTTAGTTTATATTGAGCAGTTCTGAAACACTCTTTCTGCAGAAAATGCAAGTGAACATTCAGGGCGCTAAGAGGCCTATAGCAGAAAAATGAATATGTTCAAATAAAAACTACACAGAAGCAATCTGTGAAACTTCTTACTGTTCTGTGCATTCAACTAACAGAGTTGAACCTTAGTTTATATTGAGCAGTTATGAAACACTCTTTCTGCAGAAAAGGCAAGTGAACATTCAGGGCGCTAAGAGGCCTATAGTTGAAAAAGGTATATGTTCAAATAAAAACTACAAAGAAGCTATCTGTGAAACTTCTTACAGTTCTGTGCATTCAACTAACACAGTTCAAACTTACTTTTGACTGAGCAGTTCTGAAACACCCTTTCTGTAGAAAATGCAAGTGGACATTCAAGGCGCTAAGAGGCCTATGGTGGAAAAAGGAATACCTTCAAATAAAAACTACACAGAAGCAATCTGTGAAAGATCTTACGGTTCTCTTCTTTAAACTAACAAAGTTGAACCTTAATTTTGATTGAACAGTTCTGAAACACTCTTTCTGTAGAAAATGCAAGTGGACATTCATGGTGCTAATAGGCCCATAGTAGAAAATGGAATATCTTCAAACAAAAACTACACAGAAGCAATCTGTGAAACTTCTTTCTGTTCTGTGTATTCAACTAACAGAGTTGAACCTTACTTTTGATTGAGCAGTTCTGAAACACTCTTTCTGTAGAAAATGCAAGTGGACCTTCGGAGCGCTAAGAGGCCTATAGAGGAAAAAGTAATATCTTCAAATAAAAACTGCACAGAAGCATTCTGTGAAATTCTATCTGTTCTGTACATTCAACTAACAGAGTTTAACCTTACTTTTGATTGAGCAGTTCTGAAACACTCTTTCTGTAGAAAATGCAATTGGACATTCAGGGCGCTAAGAGGCCTATAGTGGAAAAGGAATATTTTCAAATAAAAACTGCACAGAAGAAATCTGTGAAACTTCTTACTGTTCTGTGCATTCAACTAACAGAGTTGAACCTCAGTATTGATTGAGCAGTTCTGAAACACTCTTTCTGTAGAAAATACAAGTGGACATTCAGCGCGCTAAGAGGACTATAGTGGAAAAAGGAAAAAGTTCACATAAAAACTACACAGAAGCTATCTGTGAAACATCTCTCTGTTCTGTGCATTCAACTAACGGAGTTGAACCTTACTTTTGATTGAGAAGTTCTGAAACACTCTTTCTGTAGAAAATGCAAGTGGACCTTCGGAGCGCTAAGAGGCCTACAGCGGAAAAAGTAATACCTTCAAATACAAACTACACAGAAGCATTCTGTGAAACTTCTTTTTGTTATTTGCATTCATCTAACAGAGTTGAACCTTACTTTTGATTGAGCACTTCTGAAACACCCTTTCTATAGGAAATGCAATTGGACATTCAGGGAGCTAAGAGGCCTATAGTGGAAAAAGGAATATTTTCAAATAAAACTGCACAGAAGCAATATGCGAAACTTCTTACTGTTCTGTGCGTTCAACTAACATTGTTGAACGGTAGTTTTTATTGAGCAGTTCTGAAACACCCTTTCTGTAGAAAATGCAAGTGGACATTCAGGGCGCTTAGAGGCCTATAGTGGGAAAAGGAATATCTTGAAATAAAAAAAACAGAGAAGCAATCTGTGAAACTTCTAACTGTTCTGTGCATTCAACTAACATTGTTGAACGGTAGTTTTTATTGAGCAGTTCTGAAACACTCTTTCTGTAGAAAATACAAGTGGACATTCAGGGCGCTAAGAGGACTATAGTGGAAAAAGGAAAATGTTCACATAAAAACTACACAGAATCTATCTGTGAAACTTCTCTCTGTTCTGTGCATTCAACTAACGGAGTTGAACCTTACATTTGATTGAGAATTTCTGAAATACTCTTTCTGTAGAAAATGCAAGTGGACCTTCGGAGCGCTAAGGGGCCTATAGCGGAAAAAGTAATACCGTCAAATACAAACTACACAGAAGCATTCTGTGAAACTTCTTTCTGTTCTTTGCATTCGTCTAACAGAGTTGAACCTTACTTTTGATTGAGCACTTCTGAAACACCCTTTCTATAGAAAATGCAATTGGACAATCAGGGAGCTAAGAGGCCTAAAGTGGAAAAAGGAATATTTTCAAATAAAAGCTGCACAGAAGCAATCTGCGGAACTTCTTAGTGTTCTGTGCATTCAACTAACATAGTTGAACGGTAGTTTTTATTGAGCAGTTCTGAAACACGCTTTCTGTAGAAAATGCAAGTGGACATTCAGGGCGCTGAGAGGCCTATAGTGGGAAAAGGAATATCTTCAAATAAAAACCACACAGAAGCAATCTGTGAAACTTGTTACTGTTCTGTGCATTCAACTAACAGAGTTGAACCTTAGTTATTATTGAGCAGTTCTGAAACACACTTTCTGTAGAAAATGCAAGTGAACATTCAGGACGCTAAGAGGCCTGTAGCGGAAAAATGAATATGTTCAAATAAAAACTACACAGAAGCAATCTCTGAAACTTCTTACTGTTCTGAGCATTCAACTAACAGAGTTGAACCTTAGTTTATATTGAGCAGTTATGAAACACTCTTTCTGCAGAAAATGCAAGTGAACATTCAGGGCGCTAACAGGCCTATAGTTGAAAAAGGTATATGTTAAAATAAAAACTACAAAGAAGCTGTCTGTGAAACTTCTTGCATTTCTGTGCATTCAACTAACAGAGTTCAACCTTACTTTTGATTGAGCAGTTTTGAAACACCCTTTCTGTAGAAAATGCAAGTGGACATTCAGGGCGCTAAGAGGCCTATGGTGGAAAAAAGAATACCTTCAAATAAAAACTACACAGAAGCAACCTGTGAAACTTCTTACGGTTCTGCTCTTTAAACTAACACAGTTGAACCTTAATTTTGGTTGAACAGTTCTGAAACACTCTTTCTGTAGAAAATGCAAGTGGACATTCATGGCGCTAAGAGGCCTATAGTGGAAAAGGGAATATCTTCAAACAAAAACTACAAAGAAGCAATCTGTGAAACTTCCTTCTGTTCTGTGCATTCAACTAACGGAGTTGAACCTTAGTTTTGATTGAGCAGTTCTGAAACACTCTTTCTGTAGAAAATACAAGTGGACATTCAGGGCGCTAAGAGGCCTATAGTGGAAAAAGGAATAATTTCTAATAAAATCTACACAGAAGATATCTGTGAAACTTCTCTCTGCTCTGTGCATTCAACTAACAGAGTTGAACCTTAGTTTTGATTGAGCAGTTCTGAAACACTCTTTCTGTAGAAAATGCAAGTGGACATTCATGGCGCTAAGAGGCCCATAGTAGAAAAAGGAATATCTTCAAACAAAAACTACACAGAAGCAATCTTTGAAACTTCTTTCTGTTCTGTGCATTCAACTAACGGATTTGAACCTTACTTTTGATTGAGAAGTTCTGAAACACTCTTTCTGCAGAAAATGCAAGTGAACATTCAGGGCGCTAAGAGGCCTATAGATGAAAAAGGTATATGTTCAAATAAAAACTACAAAGAAGCTATCTGTGAAACTTCTTATAGTTCTGTGCATTCAACTAACAGAGTTAAACCTTACATTTGATTGAGCAGTTCTGATACACCCTTTCTGTAGAAAATGCAAGTGGACATTCAGGACGCTAATAGGCCTGCGGTGGAAAAAGGAATACCTTCAAATAAAAACTACACAGAAGCAATCTGTGAAACTACTTACGGTTCTGTTCTTTAAACTAACACAGTTGAACCTTAATTTTGACTGAACAGTTCTGAAACACTTTTTCTGCAGAAATTGCAAGTGGACATTCATGGCGCTAAGAGGCCTATAGTGGAAAAGGGAATATCTTCAAACCAAAACTACAAAGAAGCAATCTGTGAAACTTCTTTCTGTTCTGTGCATTCAACTAATAGAGTTGAACCTTACTTTTGATTGAGCAGTTCTGAAACACTCTTTCTGTAGAAAATGCAAGGGGACCTTCGGAGGGCTAAGGGGCCTATAGTGGAAAAAGTAATACCTTCAAATACAAACTACACAGAAGCATTCTGTGAAACTTCATTCTGTTCATTGCATTCATCTAAAAGAGTTTAACCTTACTTTTGATTGAGCAGTTCTGAAACACTCTTTCTGTAGAAAATGCAATTGGACATTCAGGGCGCTAAGAGGCCTATAGTGGAAAAGGAATATTTTCAACTAAAAACTGCACAGAAGAAATCTCTGAAACTTCTTACTGTTCTGTGCATTCAACTAACAGAGTTGAACCTCAGTTTTGATTGAGGAGTTCTGAAACACTCTTTCTGTAGAAAATACAAGGGGACATTCAGGGGGCTAAGAAGACTGTAGTGGAAAAAGGAAAAAGTTCACATAAAAACTACACAGAAGTTATCTGTGAAACTTCTCTCTGTTCTGTGCATTCAACTAACAGATTTGAACCTTACTTTAGATTGAGAAGTTCTGAAACACTCTTTCTGTAGAAAATGCAAGTGGACCTTCGGAGCGCTAAGAGGCCTATAGCGGAAAAAGTAATACCTTCAAATACAGACTACACAGAAGCATTCTGTGAAACTTCTTTCTGTTCTTTCAATTCATCTAACAGAGTTGAACCTTACTTTTGATTGAGCACTTCTGAAACACCCTTTCTATAGAAAATGCAATTGGACATTCAGGGAGCTAAGAGGCCTATAGTGGAAAAAGGAATATGTTCAAATAAAAACTACACAGAAGATATCTGTGAAACTTCTCTCTCTTCTCTGCATTCAACTAACAGAGTTGTACCTTAGTTTTGATTGAGCAGTTCTGAAACACTCTTTCTGTAGAAAATGCAAGTGGACATTCATGGAGCTAAGAGGCCCATAGTAGAAAAAGGAATATCTTTAAACAAAAACTACACAGAAGCAATCTGCGAAACTTGTTACTGTTCTGTGCATTCAACTTACATAGTCGAATGTTAGTTTTTATTGAGCAGTTCTGAAACACTGTTTCTGTAGAAAATGCAAGTGGACATTCAGGGCGCTGAGAGGCCTAAAGCGGAAAAATGAATATGTTCAAATAAAAACTACACAGAAGCAATCTGTGAAACTTCTTACTGTTCTCTGCATTCAACTAACAGAGTTGAACCTTAGTTTATATTGAGCAGTTCTGAAACACTCTTTCTGCAGAAAATACAAGTGAACATTCAGGGCGCTAAGAGGCCTATAGCGGAAAAATGAATATGTTCAAATAAAAACTACACAGAAGCAATCTGTGAAACTTCTTACTGTTCTGTGCATTCAACTAACAGAGTTGAACCTTAGTTTATATTGAGCAGTTATGAAACACTCTTTCTGCAGAAAATGCAAGTGAACATTCAGGGCGCTAAGAGGCCTATAGCGGAAAAATGAATATGTTCAAATAAAAACTACACAGAATCAATCTGTGAAACTTCTTAATGTTCTGTGCATTCAACTAACAGAGTTGAACCTTAGTTTATATTGAGCAGTTATGAAACACTCTTTCTGCAGAAAATGCAAGTGAACATTCAGGGCGCTAAGAGGCCTATAGTTGAAAAAGATATATGTTCAAATAAAAACTACAAAGAAGCTATCTGTGAAACTTCTTACAGTTCTGTGCATTCAACTAACAGAGTTCAACCTTACATTTGATTGAGCAGTTCTGAAACACCATTTCTGTAGGAAATGCAAGTGGACATTCAGGGCGCTACGAGGCCTATGGTGGAAAAAGGAATACCATCAAATAAAAACTGCAGAGAAACAATCTGTGAAACTTCTTAGGGTTCTGTTCTTTAAACTAACACAGTTGAACCTTAATTTTGATTGAACAGTTCTGAAACACTCTTTCTGTAGAAAATGCAAGTGGACATTCATGGCGCTAAGAGGCCTATAGTGGAAAACGGAATATCTTCAAACAAAAACTACAAAGAAGCAATCTGTGAAACTTCTTTCTGTTCTGTGCATTCAACTAACAGAGTTGAACCTTAGTTTTGATTGAGCAGTTCTGAAACACTCTTTCTGTAGAAAATACAAGTGTCCATTCAGGGCGCTAAGAGGCCTATAGTGGAAAAAGGAATAAGTTCAAATAAAAACTACACAGACGATATCTGTGAAACTTCTCTGTGTGCTCTGCATTCAACTAACAGAGTTGAACCTTAGTTTTGATTGTGCAGTTCTGAAACACTCTTTCTGTAGAAAATGCAAGTGAACATTCATGGCGCTAAGAGGCCCATAGTAGAAAAAGGAATTTCTTTAAACAAAAACTACACAGAAGCAATCTGTGAAACTTCTTTCTGTTCTGTGCATTCAACTAACAGAGTTGAACCTTACTTTTGATTGAGCAGTTCTGAAACACTCTTTCTGTAGAAAATGCAAGTGGACCTTCGGAGGGCTAAGGGCCTATAGCGGAAAAAGAAATATCTTCAAATAAAAACTACACAGAAGCATTCTGTGAAACTTCTTTCTGTTCTGTGCATTCAACTAACAGAGTTTAACCTTACTTTTGATTGAGCAGTTCTGAAACACTCTTTCTGTAGAAAATGCAATCGGACATTCAGGGCTCTAAGAGGCCTATAGTGGAAAAGGAATATTTTCAAATAAAAACTGCACAGAAGAAATCTGTGAAACTTCTTACTGTTCTGTGCATTCAACTAACAGAGTTGAACCTAAGTTTTGATTGAGCAGTTCTGAAACACTCTTTCTGTAGAAAATACAAGTGGACATTCAGGGCGCTAAGAGGAGTATAGTGGAAAAAGGAAAAAGTTCACATAAAAACTACACGGAAGCTATCTGTGAAATTTCTCTCTCTTCTGTGCATTCAATTAACGGAGTTGAACCTTACTTTTGATTGAGAAGTTCTGAAACACTCTTTCTGTAGAAAATGCAATGGACCTTCGGAGCGCTAAGAGGCCTATAGCGGAAAAAGTAATACTTTCAAATACAAACTACACAGAAGCATTCTGTGAAACTTTTTCTGTTGTTTGCATTCGTCTAACAGAGTTGAACCTTACTTTTGATTGAGCACTTCTGAAACACCCTTTCTATAGAGAATGCAATTGGACATTCAGGGAGCTAAGAGGCCTATAGAGGAAAAAGGAATATTTTCAAATAAAAACTGCACAGAAGCAATCTGCGAAACTTCTTACTGTTCTGTGCATTCAACTAACATAGTTGAACGGTAGTTTTTATTGAGCAGTTCTGAAACACTCGTTCTGTAGAAAATGCAAGTGGACCTTCAGGGCGCTGAGAGGCCTATAGTGGGAAAAGGAATATCTTCAAATAAAAACCACACAGAAGCAATCTGTGAAACCTCTTACTGTTTTGTGCATTCAACTAACAGAGTTGAACCTTAGTTATTGTTGAGGAGTTCTGAAACACTCTTGCTGTAGAAAATGCAAGTGAACATTCAGGGCGCTAAGAGGCCTATAGCGGAAAAATGAATATGTTCAAATAAAAACTACACAGAAGCAATCTGTGAAACTTCTTACTGTTCTGTGCATTCAACTAACAGAGTTGAAAATTAGTTTATATTGAGGAGTTATGAAACACTCTTTCTGCAGAAAATGCAAGTGAACATTCAGGGCGATAAGAGGCCTATAGTTGAAAAAGTATATGTTAAAATAAAAACTACAAAGAAGCTATCTGTGAAACTTCTTACAGTTCTGTGCATTCAACTATCAGAGTTCAACCTTACTTTTGATTGAGCAGTTCTGAAACACCCTTTCTGTAGAAAATGCAATTGGACATTCATGGCGCTAAGAGGCCTATGGTGGAAAAAGGAATACCTTCAAATAAAAACTACACAGAAGCAATCTGTGAAACTTCTTACGGTTCTGTTATTTAAACTAACATAGTTGAACCTTAATTTTGATTGAACAGTTCTGAAACACTGTTTCTGTAGAAAATGCAAGTGGACATTCATGTCGCTAAGTGGCCTAGAGTGGAAAAGGGAATATCTTCAAACAAAAACTACAAAGAAGCAATCTGTGAAACTTCTTTCTGTTCTGTGCATTCAACTAACAGAGTTGAACCTTAGTTTTGATTGAGCAGTTCTGAAACACTCTTTCTGTAGAAAATGCAAGTGGACCTTCGGAGGGCTAAGGGGCCTATAGCGGAAAAAGAAATATCTTCAAATAAAAACTACACAGAAGCATTCTGTGAAACTTCTTCCTGTTCTGTGCATTCAACTAACAGAGTTTAACCTTACTTTTGATTGAGCAGTTCTGAAACACTCTTTCTGTAGAAAATGCAATTGGACATTCAGGGCTCTAAGAGGCCTATAGTGGAAAAGGAATATTTTCAAATAAAAACTGCACAGAAGAAATCTGTGAAACTTCTTACTGTTCTGTGCATTCAACTAACAGAGTTGAACCTCAGTTTTGATTGAGCAGTTCTGAAACACTCTTTCTGTAGAAAATACAAGTGGACATTCAGGGCGCTAAGAGGAGTATAGTGGAAAAAGGAAAAAGTTCACATAAAAACTACACGGAAGCTATCTGTGAAATTTCTCTCTCTTCTGTGCATTCAATTAACGGAGTTGAACCTTACTTTTGATTGAGAAGTTCTGAAACACTCTTTCTGTAGAAAATGCAATTGGACCTTCGGAGCGCTAAGAGGCCTATAGCGGAAAAAGTAATACTTTCAAATACAAACTACACAGAAGCATTCTGTGAAACTTCTTTCTGTTGTTTGCATTCGTCTAACAGAGTTGAACCTTACTTTTGATTGAGCACTTCTGAAACACCCTTTCTATAGAGAATGCAATTGGACATTCAGGGAGCTAAGAGGCCTATAGAGGAAAAAGGAATATTTTCAAATAAAAACTGCACAGAAGCAATCTGCGAAACTTCTTACTGTTCTGTGCATTCAACTAACATAGTTGAACGGTAGTTTTTATTGAGCAGTTCTGAAACACTCTTTCTGTAGAAAATGCAAGTGGACCTTCAGGGCGCTGAGAGGCCTATAGTGGGAAAAGGAATATCTTCAAATAAAAACCACACAGAAGCAATCTGTGAAACCTCTTACTGTTTTGTGCATTCAACTAACAGAGTTGAACCTTAGTTATTATTGAGGAGTTCTGAAACACTCTTGCTGTAGAAAATGCAAGTGAACATTCAGGGCGCTAAGAGGCCTATAGCGGAAAAATGAATATGTTCAAATAAAAACTACACAGAAGCAATCTGTGAAACTTCTTACTGTTCTGTGCATTCAACTAACAGAGTTGAAAATTAGTTTATATTGAGGAGTTATGAAACACTCTTTCTGCAGAAAATGCAAGTGAACATTCAGGGCGATAAGAGGCCTATAGTTGAAAAATATATGTTAAAAAAAAACAAAGAACTATCTGAAATTCTACTGTCTGGCATCAACAAAGAGTTAAAATTAGTTTATATGAGATTATGAAACACTCTTTCTGCAGAAAATGCAAGTGAACATTCAGGGCGATAAGAGGCCTATAGTTGAAAAAGTATATGTTAAAATAAAAACTACAAAGAAGCTATCTGTGAAACTTCTTACAGTTCTGTGCATTCAACTATCAGAGTTCAACCTTACTTTTGGTTGAGCAGTTCTGAAACACCCTTTCTGTAGAAAATGCAATTGGACATTCATGGCGCTAAGAGGCCTATGGTGGAAAAAGGAATACCTTCAAATAAAAACTACACAGAAGCAATCTGTGAAACTTCTTACGGTTCTGTTATTTAAACTAACATAGTTGAACCTTAATTTTGATTGAACAGTTCTGAAACACTGTTTCTGTAGAAAATGCAAGTGGACATTCATGTCGCTAAGTGGCCTAGAGTGGAAAAGGGAATATCTTCAAACAAAAACTACAAAGAAGCAATCTGTGAAACTTCTTTCTGTTCTGTGCATTCAACTAACAGAGTTGAACCTTAGTTTTGATTGAGCAGTTCTGAAACACTCTTTCTGTAGAAAATACAAGTGGACATTCAGGGCGCTAAGAGGCCTATAGTGGAAAAAGGAATAAGTTCAAATAAAAGCTACACAGAAGATATCTGTGAAACTTCTCTCTGTTCTGTGCATTCAACTAACAGAGTTGAAACTTAGTTTTGATTGAGCAGTTCTGAAACACACTTTCTGTAGAAAATGCAAGTGGACATTCATGGCGCTAAGAGGCCCATAGTAGAAAAAGTAATATCTTCAAACAAAAACTACACAGAAACAATCTGTGAAACTTCTTTCTGTTCTGTGCATTCAACTAACAGAGTTGAACCTTACTTTTGATTGGGCAGTTCTGAAACACTCTTTCTGTAGAAAATGCAAGTGGACCTTCGGAGCGCTAAGAGGCCTCTGGCGGAGAAAGGAATATCTTCAAATAAAAACTACACAGAAGCATTCTGTGAAACTTCTTTCTGTTCTGTGCATTCGACTAACAGAGTTTAACCTTAATTTTGATTTAGCAGTTCTGAAGTACTCTTTCTGTAGAAAATGCATTTGGACATTCAGGCGGCTAAGAGGCCTATAGTGGAAAAGGAATATTTTCAAATAAAAACTGCACAGAAGAAATCTCTGAAACTTCTTACTGTTCTGTGCATTCAACTAACAGAGTTGAACCTCAGTTTTGATTGAGCAGTTCTGAAACACTCTTTCTGTAGAAAATACAAGTGGACATTCAGGGCGCTAAGAGGACTATAGTGGAAAAAGAAAAAGTTCACATAAAAACTACACAGAAGCTATCTGTGAAACTTCTCTCTGTTCTGTGCATTCAACTAACGGAGTTGAACCTTACTTTTGATTGAGAAGTTCTGAAACACTCTTTCTGTAGAAAATGCAGGTGGACGTTCGGAGCGCTAAGAGGCCTATAGCGTAAAAAGTAATACTTGTCAAATACAAACTACACAGAAGCATTCTGTGAAACTTCTTTCTGTTCTTTGCATTCATCTAACAGAATTGACCCTTACTTTTGATTGAGCACTTCTGAAACACCCTTTCTATAGAAAATGCAATTGGACATTCAGGGAGCTAAGAGGCCTATAGTGGAAAAAGGAATATTTTCAAATAAAAACTACACAGAAGCAATCTGCAAAACTTCTTAATGTTGTGTGCATTCAACTAACATAGTTGAACGGTAGTTTTTATTGAGCAGTTCTGAAACACTCTTTCTGTAGAAAATGCAAGTGGACATTCAGGGCGCTAAGAGGCCTATAGTTGAAAAAGGTATATGTTCAAATAAAAACTACAAAGAAGCTATCTGTGAAACTTCTTACAGTTCTGTGCATTCAACTAACAGAGTTCAACCTTACATTTGATTGAGCAGTTCTGAAACACCATTTCTGTAGGAAATGCAAGTGGACATTCAGGGCGCTAAGAGGCCTATGGTGGAAAAAGGAATACCATCAAATAAAAACTACAGAGAAACAATCTGTGAAACTTCTTAGGGTTCTGTTCTTTAAACTAACACAGTTGAACCTTAATTTTGATTGAACAGTTCTGAAACACTCTTTCTGTAGAAAATGCAAGTGGACATTCATGGCGCTAAGAGGCCTATAGTGGAAAACGGAATATCTTCAAACAAAAACTACAAAGAAGCAATCTGTGAGACTTCTTTCTGTTCTGTGCATTCAACTAACAGAGTTGAACCTTAGTTTTGATTGAGCAGTTCTGAAACACTCTTTCTGTAGAAAATACAAGTGTCCATTCAGGGCGCTAAGAGGCCTATAGTGGAAAAAGGAATAAGTTCAAATAAAAACTACACAGACGATATCTGTGAAACTTCTCTGTGTGCTCTGCATTCAACTAACAGAGTTGAACCTTAGTTTTGATTGTGCAGTTCTGAAACACTCTTTCTGTAGAAAATGCAAGTGAACATTCATGGCGCTAAGAGGCCCATAGTAGAAAAAGGAATTTCTTTAAACAAAAACTACACAGAAGCAATCTGTGAAACTTCTTTCTGTTCTGTGCATTCAACTAACAGAGTTGAACCTTACTTTTGATTGAGCAGTTCTGAAACACTCTTTCTGTAGAAAATGCAAGTGGACCTTCGGAGGGCTAAGGGGCCTATAGCGGAAAAAGAAATATCTTCAAATAAAAACTACACAGAAGCATTCTGTGAAACTTCTTCCTGTTCTGTGCATTCAACTAACAGAGTTTAACCTTACTTTTGATTGAGCAGTTCTGAAACACTCTTTCTGTAGAAAATGCAATCGGACATTCAGGGCTCTAAGAGGCCTATAGTGGAAAAGGAATATTTTCAAATAAAAACTGCACAGAAGAAATCTGTGAAACTTCTTACTGTTCTGTGCATTCAACTAACAGAGTTGAACCTCAGTTTTGATTGAGCAGTTCTGAAACACTCTTTCTGTAGAAAATACAAGTGGACATTCAGGGCGCTAAGAGGAGTATAGTGGAAAAAGGAAAAAGTTCACATAAAAACTACACGGAAGCTATCTGTGAAATTTCTCTCTCTTCTGTGCATTCAATTAACGGAGTTGAACCTTACTTTTGATTGAGAAGTTCTGAAACACTCTTTCTGTAGAAAATGCAATTGGACCTTCGGAGCGCTAAGAGGCCTATAGCGGAAAAAGTAATACTTTCAAATACAAACTACACAGAAGCATTCTGTGAAACTTCTTTCTGTTGTTTGCATTCGTCTAACAGAGTTGAACCTTACTTTTGATTGAGCACTTCTGAAACACCCTTTCTATAGAGAATGCAATTGGACATTCAGGGAGCTAAGAGGCCTATAGAGGAAAAAGGAATATTTTCAAATAAAAACTGCACAGAAGCAATCTGCGAAACTTCTTACTGTTCTGTGCATTCAACTAACATAGTTGAACGGTAGTTTTTATTGAGCAGTTCTGAAACACTCTTTCTGTAGAAAATGCAAGTGGACCTTCAGGGCGCTGAGAGGCCTATAGTGGGAAAAGGAATATCTTCAAATAAAAACCACACAGAAGCAATCTGTGAAACCTCTTACTGTTTTGTGCATTCAACTAACAGAGTTGAACCTTAGTTATTATTGAGGAGTTCTGAAACACTCTTGCTGTAGAAAATGCAAGTGAACATTCAGGGCGCTAAGAGGCCTATAGCGGAAAAATGAATATGTTCAAATAAAAACTACACAGAAGCAATCTGTGAAACTTCTTACTGTTCTGTGCATTCAACTAACAGAGTTGAAAATTAGTTTATATTGAGGAGTTATGAAACACTCTTTCTGCAGAAAATGCAAGTGAACATTCAGGGCGATAAGAGGCCTATAGTTGAAAAAGTATATGTTAAAATAAAAACTACAAAGAAGCTATCTGTGAAACTTCTTACAGTTCTGTGCATTCAACTATCAGAGTTCAACCTTACTTTTGGTTGAGCAGTTCTGAAACACCCTTTCTGTAGAAAATGCAATTGGACATTCATGGCGCTAAGAGGCCTATGGTGGAAAAAGGAATACCTTCAAATAAAAACTACACAGAAGCAATCTGTGAAACTTCTTACGGTTCTGTTATTTAAACTAACATAGTTGAACCTTAATTTTGATTGAACAGTTCTGAAACACTGTTTCTGTAGAAAATGCAAGTGGACATTCATGTCGCTAAGTGGCCTAGAGTGGAAAAGGGAATATCTTCAAACAAAAACTACAAAGAAGCAATCTGTGAAACTTCTTTCTGTTCTGTGCATTCAACTAACAGAGTTGAACCTTAGTTTTGATTGAGCAGTTCTGAAACACTCTTTCTGTAGAAAATACAAGTGGACATTCAGGGCGCTAAGAGGCCTATAGTGGAAAAAGGAATAAGTTCAAATAAAAGCTACACAGAAGATATCTGTGAAACTTCTCTCTGTTCTGTGCATTCAACTAACAGAGTTGAAACTTAGTTTTGATTGAGCAGTTCTGAAACACACTTTCTGTAGAAAATGCAAGTGGACATTCATGGCGCTAAGAGGCCCATAGTAGAAAAAGGAATATCTTCAAACAAAAACTACACAGAAGCAATCTGTGAAACTTCTTTCTGTTCTGTGCATTCAACTAGCAGAGTTGAACCTTACTTTTGATTGAGCAGTTCTGAAACACTCTTTCTGTAGAAAATGCAAGTGGACCTTCGGAGCGCTAAGAGTCCTATAGGGAAAAAGTAATATCTTCAAATAAAAACTACAAAGAAGCATTCTGTGAAACTTCTTTCTGTTCTGTGCATTCAACTAACAGAGTTCAACCTTACTTATGATTGAGCAGTTTTGAAACACCCTTTCTGTAGAAAATGCAAGTGGACATTCAGGGCGCTAAGAGGCCTATGGTGGAAAAAGGAATACCTTCAAATAAACACTACACAGAAGCAATCTGTGAAAATTCTTACGGTTCTGTTCTTTAAACTAACACAGTTGAACCTTAATTTTGATTGAACAGTTCTGAAACACTCTTTCTGTAGAAAATGCAAGTGGACATTCATGGCGCTAAGAGGCCCATAGTAGAAAAAGTAATATCTTCAAACAAAAACTACACAGAAACAATCTGTGAAACTTCTTTCTGTTCTGTGCATTCAACTAACAGAGTTGAACCTTACTTTTGATTGGGCAGTTCTGAAACACTCTTTCTGTAGAAAATGCAAGTGGACCTTCGGAGCGCTAAGAGGCCTCTGGCGGAGAAAGGAATATCTTCAAATAAAAACTACACAGAAGCATTCTGTGAAACTTCTTTCTGTTCTGTGCATTCGACTAACAGAGTTTAACCTTAATTTTGATTTAGCAGTTCTGAAGTACTCTTTCTGTAGAAAATGCATTGGACATTCAGGCGGCTAAGAGGCCTATAGTGGAAAAGGAATATTTTCAAATAAAAACTGCACAGAAGAAATCTCTGAAACTTCTTACTGTTCTGTGCATTCAACTAACAGAGTTGAACCTCAGTTTTGATTGAGCAGTTCTGAAACACTCTTTCTGTAGAAAATACAAGTGGACATTCAGGGCGCTAAGAGGACTATAGTGGAAAAAGAAAAAGTTCACATAAAAACTACACAGAAGCTATCTGTGAAACTTCTCTCTGTTCTGTGCATTCAACTAACGGAGTTGAACCTTACTTTTGATTGAGAAGTTCTGAAACACTCTTTCTGTAGAAAATGCAGGTGGACGTTCGGAGCGCTAAGAGGCCTATAGCGTAAAAAGTAATACTTGTCAAATACAAACTACACAGAAGCATTCTGTGAAACTTCTTTCTGTTCTTTGCATTCATCTAACAGAATTGACCCTTACTTTTGATTGAGCACTTCTGAAACACCCTTTCTATAGAAAATGCAATTGGACATTCAGGGAGCTAAGAGGCCTATAGTGGAAAAAGGAATATTTTCAAATAAAAACTGCACAGAAGCAATCTGCAAAACTTCTTAATGTTGTGTGCATTCAACTAACATAGTTGAACGGTAGTTTTTATTGAGCAGTTCTGAAACACTCTTTCTGTAGAAAATGCAAGTGGACATTCAGGGCGCTAAGAGGCCTATAGTTGAAAAAGGTATATGTTCAAATAAAAACTACAAAGAAGCTATCTGTGAAACTTCTTACAGTTCTGTGCATTCAACTAACAGAGTTCAACCTTACATTTGATTGAGCAGTTCTGAAACACCATTTCTGTAGGAAATGCAAGTGGACATTCAGGGCGCTAAGAGGCCTATGGTGGAAAAAGGAATACCATCAAATAAAAACTACAGAGAAACAATCTGTGAAACTTCTTAGGGTTCTGTTCTTTAAACTAACACAGTTGAACCTTAATTTTGATTGAACAGTTCTGAAACACTCTTTCTGTAGAAAATGCAAGTGGACATTCATGGCGCTAAGAGGCCTATAGTGGAAAACGGAATATCTTCAAACAAAAACTACAAAGAAGCAATCTGTGAGACTTCTTTCTGTTCTGTGCATTCAACTAACAGAGTTGAACCTTAGTTTTGATTGAGCAGTTCTGAAACACTCTTTCTGTAGAAAATACAAGTGTCCATTCAGGGCGCTAAGAGGCCTATAGTGGAAAAAGGAATAAGTTCAAATAAAAACTACACAGACGATATCTGTGAAACTTCTCTGTGTGCTCTGCATTCAACTAACAGAGTTGAACCTTAGTTTTGATTGTGCAGTTCTGAAACACTCTTTCTGTAGAAAATGCAAGTGAACATTCATGGCGCTAAGAGGCCCATAGTAGAAAAAGGAATTTCTTTAAACAAAAACTACACAGAAGCAATCTGTGAAACTTCTTTCTGTTCTGTGCATTCAACTAACAGAGTTGAACCTTACTTTTGATTGAGCAGTTCTGAAACACTCTTTCTGTAGAAAATGCAAGTGGACCTTCGGAGGGCTAAGGGGCCTATAGCGGAAAAAGAAATATCTTCAAATAAAAACTACACAGAAGCATTCTGTGAAACTTCTTCCTGTTCTGTGCATTCAACTAACAGAGTTTAACCTTACTTTTGATTGAGCAGTTCTGAAACACTCTTTCTGTAGAAAATGCAATCGGACATTCAGGGCTCTAAGAGGCCTATAGTGGAAAAGGAATATTTTCAAATAAAAACTGCACAGAAGAAATCTGTGAAACTTCTTACTGTTCTGTGCATTCAACTAACAGAGTTGAACCTCAGTTTTGATTGAGCAGTTCTGAAACACTCTTTCTGTAGAAAATACAAGTGGACATTCAGGGCGCTAAGAGGAGTATAGTGGAAAAAGGAAAAAGTTCACATAAAAACTACACGGAAGCTATCTGTGAAATTTCTCTCTCTTCTGTGCATTCAATTAACGGAGTTGAACCTTACTTTTGATTGAGAAGTTCTGAAACACTCTTTCTGTAGAAAATGCAATTGGACCTTCGGAGCGCTAAGAGGCCTATAGCGGAAAAAGTAATACTTTCAAATACAAACTACACAGAAGCATTCTGTGAAACTTCTTTCTGTTGTTTGCATTCGTCTAACAGAGTTGAACCTTACTTTTGATTGAGCACTTCTGAAACACCCTTTCTATAGAGAATGCAATTGGACATTCAGGGAGCTAAGAGGCCTATAGAGGAAAAAGGAATATTTTCAAATAAAAACTGCACAGAAGCAATCTGCGAAACTTCTTACTGTTCTGTGCATTCAACTAACATAGTTGAACGGTAGTTTTTATTGAGCAGTTCTGAAACACTCGTTCTGTAGAAAATGCAAGTGGACCTTCAGGGCGCTGAGAGGCCTATAGTGGGAAAAGGAATATCTTCAAATAAAAACCACACAGAAGCAATCTGTGAAACCTCTTACTGTTTTGTGCATTCAACTAACAGAGTTGAACCTTAGTTATTATTGAGGAGTTCTGAAACACTCTTGCTGTAGAAAATGCAAGTGAACATTCAGGGCGCTAAGAGGCCTATAGCGGAAAAATGAATATGTTCAAATAAAAACTACACAGAAGCAATCTGTGAAACTTCTTACTGTTCTGTGCATTCAACTAACAGAGTTGAAAATTAGTTTATATTGAGGAGTTATGAAACACTCTTTCTGCAGAAAATGCAAGTGAACATTCAGGGCGATAAGAGGCCTATAGTTGAAAAAGTATATGTTAAAATAAAAACTACAAAGAAGCTATCTGTGAAACTTCTTACAGTTCTGTGCATTCAACTATCAGAGTTCAACCTTACTTTTGGTTGAGCAGTTCTGAAACACCCTTTCTGTAGAAAATGCAATTGGACATTCATGGCGCTAAGAGGCCTATGGTGGAAAAAGGAATACCTTCAAATAAAAACTACACAGAAGCAATCTGTGAAACTTCTTACGGTTCTGTTATTTAAACTAACATAGTTGAACCTTAATTTTGATTGAACAGTTCTGAAACACTGTTTCTGTAGAAAATGCAAGTGGACATTCATGTCGCTAAGTGGCCTAGAGTGGAAAAGGGAATATCTTCAAACAAAAACTACAAAGAAGCAATCTGTGAAACTTCTTTCTGTTCTGTGCATTCAACTAACAGAGTTGAACCTTAGTTTTGATTGAGCAGTTCTGAAACACTCTTTCTGTAGAAAATACAAGTGGACATTCAGGGCGCTAAGAGGCCTATAGTGGAAAAAGGAATAAGTTCAAATAAAAGCTACACAGAAGATATCTGTGAAACTTCTCTCTGTTCTGTGCATTCAACTAACAGAGTTGAAACTTAGTTTTGATTGAGCAGTTCTGAAACACACTTTCTGTAGAAAATGCAAGTGGACATTCATGGCGCTAAGAGGCCCATAGTAGAAAAAGGAATATCTTCAAACAAAAACTACACAGAAGCAATCTGTGAAACTTCTTTCTGTTCTGTGCATTCAACTATCAGAGTTGAACCTTACTTTTGATTGAGCAGTTCTGAAACACTCTTTCTGTAGAAAATGCAAGTGGACCTTCGGAGCGCTAAGAGTCCTATAGGGGAAAAAGTAATATCTTCAAATAAAAACTACAAAGAAGCATTCTGTGAAACTTCTTTCTGTTCTGTGCATTCAACTAACAGAGTTCAACCTTACTTATGATTGAGCAGTTTTGAAACACCCTTTCTGTAGAAAATGCAAGTGGACATTCAGGGCGCTAAGAGGCCTATGGTGGAAAAAGGAATACCTTCAAATAAACACTACACAGAAGCAATCTGTGAAAATTCTTACGGTTCTGTTCTTTAAACTAACACAGTTGAACCTTAATTTTGATTGAACAGTTCTGAAACACTCTTTCTGTAGAAAATGCAAGTGGACAGTCATGGCGCTAAGAGGCCCATAGTAGAAAAAGTAATATCTTCAAACAAAAACTACACAGAAACAATCTGTGAAACTTCTTTCTGTTCTGTGCATTCAACTAACAGAGTTGAACCTTACTTTTGATTGGGCAGTTCTGAAACACTCTTTCTGTAGAAAATGCAAGTGGACCTTCGGAGCGCTAAGAGGCCTCTGGCGGAGAAAGGAATATCTTCAAATAAAAACTACACAGAAGCATTCTGTGAAACTTCTTTCTGTTCTGTGCATTCGACTAACAGAGTTTAACCTTAATTTTGATTTAGCAGTTCTGAAGTACTCTTTCTGTAGAAAATGCAATTGGACATTCAGGCGGCTAAGAGGCCTATAGTGGAAAAGGAATATTTTCAAATAAAAACTGCACAGAAGAAATCTCTGAAACTTCTTACTGTTCTGTGCATTCAACTAACAGAGTTGAACCTCAGTTTTGATTGAGCAGTTCTGAAACACTCTTTCTGTAGAAAATACAAGTGGACATTCAGGGCGCTAAGAGGACTATAGTGGAAAAAGAAAAAGTTCACATAAAAACTACACAGAAGCTATCTGTGAAACTTCTCTCTGTTCTGTGCATTCAACTAACGGAGTTGAACCTTACTTTTGATTGAGAAGTTCTGAAACACTCTTTCTGTAGAAAATGCAGGTGGACGTTCGGAGCGCTAAGAGGCCTATAGCGTAAAAAGTAATACTTGTCAAATACAAACTACACAGAAGCATTCTGTGAAACTTCTTTCTGTTCTTTGCATTCATCTAACAGAATTGACCCTTACTTTTGATTGAGCACTTCTGAAACACCCTTTCTATAGAAAATGCAATTGGACATTCAGGGAGCTAAGAGGCCTATAGGGAAAAAGGAATATTTTCAAATAAAAACTGCACAGAAGCAATCTGCAAAACTTCTTAATGTTGTGTGCATTCAACTAACATAGTTGAACGGTAGTTTTTATTGAGCAGTTCTGAAACACTCTTTCTGTAGAAAATGCAAGTGGACATTCAGGGCGCTGAGAGGCCTATAGTTGAAAAAGATATATGTTCAAATAAAAACTACAAAGAAGCTATCTGTGAAACTTCTTACAGTTCTGTGCATTCAACTAACAGAGTTCAACCTTACATTTGATTGAGCAGTTCTGAAACACCATTTCTGTAGGAAATGCAAGTGGACATTCAGGGCGCTAAGAGGCCTATGGTGGAAAAAGGAATACCATCAAATAAAAACTACAGAGAAACAATCTGTGAAACTTCTTAGGGTTCTGTTCTTTAAACTAACACAGTTGAACCTTAATTTTGATTGAACAGTTCTGAAACACTCTTTCTGTAGAAAATGCAAGTGGACATTCATGGCGCTAAGAGGCCTATAGTGGAAAACGGAATATCTTCAAACAAAAACTACAAAGAAGCAATCTGTGAGACTTCTTTCTGTTCTGTGCATTCAACTAACAGAGTTGAACCTTAGTTTTGATTGAGCAGTTCTGAAACACTCTTTCTGTAGAAAATACAAGTGTCCATTCAGGGCGCTAAGAGGCCTATAGTGGAAAAAGGAATAAGTTCAAATAAAAACTACACAGACGATATCTGTGAAACTTCTCTGTGTGCTCTGCATTCAACTAACAGAGTTGAACCTTAGTTTTGATTGTGCAGTTCTGAAACACTCTTTCTGTAGAAAATGCAAGTGAACATTCATGGCGCTAAGAGGCCCATAGTAGAAAAAGGAATTTCTTAAACAAAAACTACACAGAAGCAATCTGTGAAACTTCTTTCTGTTCTGTGCATTCAACTAACAGAGTTGAACCTTACTTTTGATTGAGCAGTTCTGAAACACTCTTTCTGTAGAAAATGCAAGTGGACCTTCGGAGGGCTAAGGGGCCTATAGCGGAAAAAGAAATATCTTCAAATAAAAACTACACAGAAGCATTCTGTGAAACTTCTTCCTGTTCTGTGCATTCAACTAACAGAGTTTAACCTTACTTTTGATTGAGCAGTTCTGAAACACTCTTTCTGTAGAAAATGCAATCGGACATTCAGGGCTCTAAGAGGCCTATAGTGGAAAAGGAATATTTTCAAATAAAAACTGCACAGAAGAAATCTGTGAAACTTCTTACTGTTCTGTGCATTCAACTAACAGAGTTGAACCTCAGTTTTGATTGAGCAGTTCTGAAACACTCTTTCTGTAGAAAATACAAGTGGACATTCAGGGCGCTAAGAGGAGTATAGTGGAAAAAGGAAAAAGTTCACATAAAAACTACACGGAAGCTATCTGTGAAATTTCTCTCTCTTCTGTGCATTCAATTAACGGAGTTGAACCTTACTTTTGATTGAGAAGTTCTGAAACACTCTTTCTGTAGAAAATGCAATTGGACCTTCGGAGCGCTAAGAGGCCTATAGCGGAAAAAGTAATACTTTCAAATACAAACTACACAGAAGCATTCTGTGAAACTTCTTTCTGTTGTTTGCATTCGTCTAACAGAGTTGAACCTTACTTTTGATTGAGCACTTCTGAAACACCCTTTCTATAGAGAATGCAATTGGACATTCAGGGAGCTAAGAGGCCTATAGAGGAAAAAGGAATATTTTCAAATAAAAACTGCACAGAAGCAATCTGCGAAACTTCTTACTGTTCTGTGCATTCAACTAACATAGTTGAACGGTAGTTTTTATTGAGCAGTTCTGAAACACTCGTTCTGTAGAAAATGCAAGTGGACTTCAGGGCGCTGAGAGGCCTATAGTGGGAAAAGGAATATCTTCAAATAAAAACCACACAGAAGCAATCTGTGAAACCTCTTACTGTTTGTGCATTCAACTAACAGAGTTGAACCTTAGTTATTATTGAGGAGTTCTGAAACACTCTTGCTGTAGAAAATGCAAGTGAACATTCAGGGCGCTAAGAGGCCTATAGCGGAAAAATGAATATGTTCAAATAAAAACTACACAGAAGCAATCTGTGAAACTTCTTACTGTTCTGTGCATTCAACTAACAGAGTTGAAATTAGTTTATATTGAGGAGTTATGAAACACTCTTTCTGCAGAAAATGCAAGTGAACATTCAGGGCGATAAGAGGCCTATAGTTGAAAAAGTATATGTTAAAATAAAAACTACAAAGAAGCTATCTGTGAAACTTCTTACAGTTCTGTGCATTCAACTATCAGAGTTCAACCTTACTTTTGGTTGAGCAGTTCTGAAACACCCTTTCTGTAGAAAATGCAATTGGACATTCATGGCGCTAAGAGGCCTATGGTGGAAAAAGGAATACCTTCAAATAAAAACTACACAGAAGCAATCTGTGAAACTTCTTACGGTTCTGTTATTTAAACTAACATAGTTGAACCTTAATTTTGATTGAACAGTTCTGAAACACTGTTTCTGTAGAAAATGCAAGTGGACATTCATGTCGCTAAGTGGCCTAGAGTGGAAAAGGGAATATCTTCAAACAAAAACTACAAAGAAGCAATCTGTGAAACTTCTTTCTGTTCTGTGCATTCAACTAACAGAGTTGAACCTTAGTTTTGATTGAGCAGTTCTGAAACACTCTTTCTGTAGAAAATACAAGTGGACATTCAGGGCGCTAAGAGGCCTATAGTGGAAAAAGGAATAAGTTCAAATAAAAGCTACACAGAAGATATCTGTGAAACTTCTCTCTGTTCTGTGCATTCAACTAACAGAGTTGAAACTTAGTTTTGATTGAGCAGTTCTGAAACACACTTTCTGTAGAAAATGCAAGTGGACATTCATGGCGCTAAGAGGCCCATAGTAGAAAAAGGAATATCTTCAAACAAAAACTACACAGAAGCAATCTGTGAAACTTCTTTCTGTTCTGTGCATTCAACTAGCAGAGTTGAACCTTACTTTTGATTGAGCAGTTCTGAAACACTCTTTCTGTAGAAAATGCAAGTGGACCTTCGGAGCGCTAAGAGTCCTATAGCGGAAAAAGTAATATCTTCAAATAAAAACTACAAAGAAGCATTCTGTGAAACTTCTTTCTGTTCTGTGCATTCAACTAACAGAGTTCAACCTTACTTATGATTGAGCAGTTTTGAAACACCCTTTCTGTAGAAAATGCAAGTGGACATTCAGGGCGCTAAGAGGCCTATGGTGGAAAAAGGAATACCTTCAAATAAACACTACACAGAAGCAATCTGTGAAAATTCTTACGGTTCTGTTCTTTAAACTAACACAGTTGAACCTTAATTTTGATTGAACAGTTCTGAAACACTCTTTCTGTAGAAAATGCAAGTGGACAGTCATGGCGCTAAGAGGCCCATAGTAGAAAAAGTAATATCTTCAAACAAAAACTACACAGAAACAATCTGTGAAACTTCTTTCTGTTCTGTGCATTCAACTAACAGAGTTGAACCTTACTTTTGATTGGGCAGTTCTGAAACACTCTTTCTGTAGAAAATGCAAGTGGACCTTCGGAGCGCTAAGAGGCCTCTGGCGGAGAAAGGAATATCTTCAAATAAAAACTACACAGAAGCATTCTGTGAAACTTCTTTCTGTTCTGTGCATTCGACTAACAGAGTTTAACCTTAATTTGATTTAGCAGTTCTGAAGTACTCTTTCTGTAGAAAATGCAATTGGACATTCAGGCGGCTAAGAGGCCTATAGTGGAAAAGGAATATTTTCAAATAAAAACTGCACAGAAGAAATCTCTGAAACTTCTTACTGTTCTGTGCATTCAACTAACAGAGTTGAACCTCAGTTTTGATTGAGCAGTTCTGAAACACTCTTTCTGTAGAAAATACAAGTGGACATTCAGGGCGCTAAGAGGACTATAGTGGAAAAAGAAAAAGTTCACATAAAAACTACACAGAAGCTATCTGTGAAACTTCTCTCTGTTCTGTGCATTCAACTAACGGAGTTGAACCTTACTTTTGATTGAGAAGTTCTGAAACACTCTTTCTGTAGAAAATGCAGGTGGACGTTCGGAGCGCTAAGAGGCCTATAGCGTAAAAAGTAATACTTCAAATACAAACTACACAGAAGCATTCTGTGAAACTTCTTTCTGTTCTTTGCATTCATCTAACAGAGTTGAACCTTACTTTTGATTGAGCACTTCTGAAACACCCTTTCTATAGAAAATGCAATTGGACATTCAGGGAGCTAAGAGGCCTATAGTGGAAAAAGGAATATTTTCAAATAAAAACTACACAGAAGCAATCTGCAAAACTTCTTAATGTTGTGTGCATTCAACTAACATAGTTGAACGGTAGTTTTTATTGAGCAGTTCTGAAACACTCTTTCTGTAGAAAATGCAAGTGGACATTCAGGGCGCTAAGAGGCCTATAGTTGAAAAAGGTATATGTTCAAATAAAAACTACAAAGAAGCTATCTGTGAAACTTCTTACAGTTCTGTGCATTCAACTAACAGAGTTCAACCTTACATTTGATTGAGCAGTTCTGAAACACCATTTCTGTAGGAAATGCAAGTGGACATTCAGGGCGCTAAGAGGCCTATGGTGGAAAAAGGAATACCATCAAATAAAAACTACAGAGAAACAATCTGTGAAACTTCTTAGGTTCTGTTCTTTAAACTAACACAGTTGAACCTTAATTTTGATTGAACAGTTCTGAAACACTCTTTCTGTAGAAAATGCAAGTGGACATTCATGGCGCTAAGAGGCCTATAGTGGAAAACGGAATATCTTCAAACAAAAACTACAAAGAAGCAATCTGTGAACTTCTTTCTGTTCTGTGCATTCAACTAACAGAGTTGAACCTTAGTTTTGATTGAGCAGTTCTGAAACACTCTTTCTGTAGAAAATACAAGTGTCCATTCAGGGCGCTAAGAGGCCTATAGTGGAAAAAGGAATAAGTTCAAATAAAAACTACACAGACATATCTGTGAAACTTCTCTGTGTGCTCTGCATTCAACTAACAGAGTTGAACCTTAGTTTTGATTGTGCAGTTCTGAAACACTCTTTCTGTAGAAAATGCAAGTGAACATTCATGGCGCTAAGAGGCCCATAGTAGAAAAAGGAATTCTTTAAACAAAAACTACACAGAAGCAATCTGTGAAACTTCTTTCTGTTCTGTGCATTCAACTAACAGAGTTGAACCTTACTTTTGATTGAGCAGTTCTGAAACACTCTTTCTGTAGAAAATGCAAGTGGACCTTCGGAGGCTAAGGGCCTATAGCGGAAAAAGAAATATCTTCAAATAAAAACTACACAGAAGCATTCTGTGAAACTTCTTCTGTTCTGTGCATTCAACTAACAGAGTTTAACCTTACTTTTGATTGAGCAGTTCTGAAACACTCTTTCTGTAGAAAATGCAATCGGACATTCAGGGCCTAAGAGGCCTATAGTGGAAAAGGAATATTTTCAAATAAAAACTGCACAGAAGAAATCTGTGAAACTTCTTACTGTTCTGTGCATTCAACTAACAGAGTTGAACCTCAGTTTTGATTGAGCAGTTCTGAAACACTCTTTCTGTAGAAAATACAAGTGGACATTCAGGGCGCTAAGAGGAGTATAGTGGAAAAAGGAAAAAGTTCACATAAAAACTACACGAAGCTATCTGTGAAACTTCTCTCTGTTCTGTGCATTCAAATAACGGAGTTGAACCTTACTTTTGATTGAGAAGTTCTGAAACACTCTTTCTGTAGAAAATGCAAGTGGACCTTCGGAGCGCTAAGAGGCCTATAGCGGAAAAAGTAATACTTCAAATACAAACTACACAGAAGCATTCTGTGAAATTCTTTCTGTTTTTGCATTCATCTAACAGAGTTGAACCTTACTTTTGATTGAGCACTTCTGAAACACCCTTTCTATAGAAATGCAATTGGACATTCAGGGAGCTAAGAGGCCTATAGTGGAAAAAGGAATATTTTCAAATAAAAACTGCACAGAAGCAATCTGCGAAACTTCTTACTGTTCTGTGCATTCAACTAACATAGTTGAACGGTAGTTTTTATTGAGCAGTTCTGAAACACTCTTCTGTAGAAAATGCAAGTGGACATTCAGGGCGCTGAGAGGCCTATAGTGGGAAAAGGAATATCTTCAAATAAAAACCACACAGAAGCAATCTGTGAAACTTCTTACTGTTCTGTGCATTCAACTAACAGAGTTGAACCTTAGTTATTATTGAGCAGTTCTGAAACACTCTTCTGTAGAAAATGCAAGTGAACATTCAGGGCGCTAAGAGCCTATAGCGGAAAAATGAATATGTTCAAATAAAAACTACACAGAAGCAATCTGTGAAACTTCTTACTGTTCTGTGCATTCAACTAACAGAGTTGAACCTTAGTTTATATTGAGAGTTATGAAACACTCTTTCTGCAGAAAATGCAAGTGAACATTCAGGGCGCTAAGAGGCCTATAGTTGAAAAAGTATATGTTCAAATAAAAACTACAAAGAAGCTATCTGTGAAACTTCTTACAGTTCTGTGCATTCAACTAACAGAGTTCAACCTTACTTTTGATTGAGCAGTTCTGAAACACCCTTTCTGTAGAAAATGCAAGTGGACATTCAGGGCGCTAAGAGGCCTATAGTGGAAAAAGGAATACCTTCAAATAAAAACTACACAGAAGCAATCTGTGAAACTTCTTACGGTTCTGTTCTTTAAACTAACACAGTTGAACCTTAATTTTGATTGAACAGTTCTGAAACACTTTCTGTAGAAAATGCAAGTGGACATTCAGCGCTAAGAGGCCTAAGTGGAAAAGGAATATCTTCAAACAAAAACTACAAAGAAGCAATCTGTGAAACTTCTTTCTGTTCTGTGCTTCAACTAACAGAGTTGAACCTTAGTTTTGATTGAGCAGTTCTGAAACACTCTTTCTGTAGAAAATACAAGTGGACATTCAGGGCGCTAAGAGGCCTATAGTGGAAAAAGGAATAAGTTCAAATAAAACTACACAGAAGATATCTGTGAAACTTCTCTCTGTTCTGTGCATTCAACTAACAGAGTTGAAACTTAGTTTTGATTGAGCAGTTCTGAAACACTCTTTCTGTAGAAAATGCAAGTGGACATTCAGGGCGCTAAGAGGCCTATAGTGAAAAAGGAATATCTTCAAACAAAAACTACACAGAAGCAATCTGTGAAACTTCTTTCTGTTCTGTGCATTCAACTACAGAGTTGAACCTTACTTTTGATTGAGCAGTTCTGAAACACTCTTTCTGTAGAAAATGCAAGTGGACTTCGGAGCGCTAAGAGCCTATAGGGAAAAAGTAATATCTTCAAATAAAAACTACAAAGAAGCATCTGTGAAACTTCTTCTGTTCTGTGCATTCAACTAACAGAGTTCAACCTTACTTTGATTGAGCAGTTTGAAACACCCTTTCTGTAGAAAATGCAAGTGGACATTCAGGGCGCTAAGAGGCCTATTGTGGAAAAAGGAATACCTTCAAATAAAAACTACACAGAAGCAATCTGTGAAACTTCTTACGGTTCTGTTCTTTAAACTAACACAGTTGAACCTTAATTTTGATTGAACAGTTCTGAAACACTCTTTCTGTAGAAAATGCAAGTGGACATCATGGCGCTAAGAGGCCATAGTAGAAAAAGAATATTCAAAAAAAAACACAAAACAATCTGTGAAACTTCTTTCTTCTGTGCATTCAACTAACAGAGTTGAACCTTACTTTGATTGAGTTCTGAAACACTCTTTCTGTAGAAAATGCAAGTGGACCTTCGGAGCGCTAAGAGGCCTATGCGGAAAAGGAATATCTTCAAATAAAAACTACACAGAAGCATTCTGTGAAACTTCTTTCTGTTCTGTGCATTCACTAACAGAGTTAACCTTATTTTGATTAGCAGTTCTGAAACTCTTTCTGTAGAAATGCAATTGGACATTCAGGCGCTAAGAGGCCTATAGTGGAAAAGGAATATTTCAAAAAAAACTGCACAGAAGAAATCTGTGAAACTTCTTACTGTTCTGTGCATTCAACTACAGAGTTGAACCTCAGTTTGATTGAGCAGTTCTGAAACACTCTTTCTGTAGAAAATACAAGTGACATTCAGGCGCTAAGAGGACTATAGTGGAAAAAGAAAAGTTCACATAAAAACTACACAGAAGCTATCTGTGAACTTCTCTCTGTTCTGTGCATTCAACTAACGGAGTTGAACCTTACTTTGATTGAGAAGTTCTGAAACACTCTTTCTGTAGAAAATGCAAGTGGACTTCGAGCGCTAAGAGGCCTATAGCGAAAAAGTAATACTTCAAATACAAACTACACAGAAGCATTCTGTGAAACTTCTTTCTGTTCTTGCATTCATCTAACAGATTGAACCTTACTTTTGATTGAGCACTTCTGAAACACCCTTTCTATAGAAAATGCAATTGGACATTCAGGGAGCTAAGAGGCCTATAGTGGAAAAAGGAATATTTTCAAATAAAACTGCACAGAAGCAATCTGCAAAATTCTTATGTTTGTGCATTCAACTAACATAGTTGAACGTAGTTTTTATTGAGCATTCTGAAACACCTTTCTGTAGAAAATGCAAGTGACATTCAGGGCTAGAGCATAGTGAAAATAATATTCAAATAAAAACACACAGAAGCAATCTGTGAAACTCTTATGTTCTGTGATTCAACTAACAGTTGAACCTTAGTTATTATTGAGCAGTTCTGAAACACCTTTCTGTAGAAATGCAAGTGACATTCAGGCGAAGAGCATAGCGGAAAAAATATGTTCAAATAAAAACACACAAAGCAATCTGTGAAACTTTTACTTTCTGTGATCAACTAACAGAGTGAACTTAGTTATATGAGCAGTTAAAACACCTTTCAGAAAATGCAAGTGAACATTCAGCGCTAAGAGGTATAGTAAAAAGTATATGTCAAATAAAAACTACAAAGAAGTATCTGGAAACTTCTTACGTTCTGTGCATTCAACTAACAGAGTTCAACCTTACTTTGATTGAGCAGTTCTGAAACACCCTTTCTGTAGAAATGCAAGTGGACATTCAGGGCTAAGAGGCTATGTGGAAAAAGGAATACCTTCAAATAAAAACTACACAGAAGCAATCTGTGAAACTTCTTACGGTTCTGTTCTTTAAACTAACACAGTTGAACCTTAATTTTGATTGAACAGTTCTGAAACACTCTTTCTGTAGAAAATGCAAGTGGACATTCATGGCGCTAAGAGGCCTATAGTAGAAAAAGGAATATCTTCAAACAAAAACTACAAAGAAGCATCGTGAAACTTCTTTCTGTTGTGATTCAACTAACAGAATTGAACTTAGTTTTGATTGAGCATTCTGAAAACTCTTTCTGTAGAAAATGCAAGTGGACATTCATGGCAAGAGGCCCATAGTAAAAAAGGAATATCTCAACAAAAAACACAGAAGCAATCTGTGAAACTCTTTCTGTTCTGTGCATTCAACTAACAGAGTTGAACCTATTTGATTGAGCAGTTCTGAAACACTCTTCTGTAGAAATGCAAGGGACTTCGGAGCGCTAAAGGCCTATAGCGGAAAAAGAATATCTTCAAATAAAAACTACACAGAAGCATTCTGTGAAACTTCTTCTGTTCTGTGCTTCAACTAACAGAGTTTAACCTTACTTTTGATTGAGCAGTTCTGAAACACTCTTTCTGTAGAAAATGCAATTGGACATTCAGGGCGCTAAGAGGCCTATAGGGAAAGGAATATTTTCAAATAAAACTGCACAGAGAAATCTGTGAAACTTCTTACTGTTCTGTGCATTCACTAACAGAGTTGAACCTCAGTTTGATTGAGCAGTTCTGAAACACTCTTTCTGTAGAAAATACAAGTGGACATTCAGGGCGCTAAGAGGACTATAGTGGAAAAGGAAAAAGTTCCATAAAAACTACACAGAAGCTATCTGTGAAACTTCTCTCTGTTCTGTGCATTCAACTAACTGAGTTGAACCTTACTTTTGATTGAGAAGTTCTGAAACACTCTTTCTGTAGAAAATGCAAGTGGACCTTCGGAGCGCTAAGAGGCCTTAGCGGAAAAAGTAATACCTTCAAATACAAACTACACAGAAGCATTCTGTGAAACTTCTTTCTGTTCTTTGCATTCATCTAACAGAGTTGAACTTACTTTTGATTGAGCACTTCTGAAACACCCTTTCTATAGAAAATGCAATTGGACATTCAGGGAGCTAAGAGGCCTATATGGAAAAAGAATATTTTCAAATAAAAACTGCACAGAAGCAATCTGCGAAACTTCTTACTGTTCTGTGCATTCAACTAACATAGTTGAATTAGTTTTTATTGAGAGTTCTGAAACCTCTTTCTGTAGAAAATGCAAGGACATTCAGGGCGCTGAGAGGCCTACAGTGGAAAAGGAATATCTTCAAAAAAAACACATGAAACAATCTGTGAAACTTCTTCTGTTCTGTGCATTCATCTAACAGATTGAACCTCAGTTTGATAGAGCAGATCTGAAACACTCTTCGTAGAAATACAAGTGGACATTCAGGGGCTAAGAGGATATAGTGGAAAAAAGGAATATTTTCAATAAAAGCTGCACAGAAGCAATCTGCGAAACTTCTTACTGTTCTGTGCATTCAACTAAATAGTTGAACGGTAGTTTTTATTGAGCAATTTGAAACACTCTTTCTGTAGAAAATGCAAGTGGACATTCAGGGCGCTGGAGGCCTATAGTGGGAAAAGGAATATCTTCAAATAAAAACCACACAGAAGCAATCTGTGAAACATCTTACTGTTCTGTGCATTCAACTAACAGAGTTGAACCTTAGTTATTATTGAGCAGTTCTGAAACACACTTTCTGTAGAAAATGCAAGTGAACATTCAGGCGCTAAGAGGCCTATAGTGGAAAAGGAATATCTTCAAACAAAACTACACAGAAGCATTCTGTGAAGCTTCTTTCTGTTCTGTGCATTCAACTAACAGAGTTTAACCTTACTTTGATTGAGCAGTTCTGAAACACTCTTTCTGTTGAAAATGCAATTGGACATTCAGGGCGCTAAGAGGCCTATAGTGGAAAAGGAATATTTTCAAATAAAAACTGCACAGAAGAAATCTGTGAAACTTCTTACTGTTCTGTGCATTCAACTAACAGAGTTGAACCTCAGTTTTGATTGAGCAGTTCTGAAACACCCTTTCTGTAGAAAATGCAAGTGGACATTCAGGGCGCTAAGAGGCCTATGGTGGAAAAAGGAATACCTTGAAATAAAAACCACACAGAAGCAATCTTGAAACTTCTTACGGTTCTTCTTTAAATTAACACAGTCAACCTTAATTTGATTTAACAGTTCTGAAACACTCTTTCTGTAGAAAATGGCCAGTGGACATTCATGGCGCTAAGAGCCTATAGTGGAAAAGGTAATATCTTCAAAAAAAACTACAAGAATCAATCTGTGAAACTTCTTTCTGTTCTGTGCATTCAACTAACATTGTTGAACCTTAGTTTTGATTGAGCAGTTCTGAAACACTCTTTCTGTAGAAAATACAAGTGGACATTCAGGGCGCTAAGAGCCTATAGTGGAAAAAGGAATAAGTTCAATTAAAAACTACACAGAAGCTATCTGTGAAACTTCTCTCTGTTCTGTGCATTCAACTAACGGAGTTGAACCTTACTTTTGATTGAGAATTCTGAAACACTCTCTCTGTAAAAAAATGCAAGTGGACCTTCGGAGCGCTAAGAGGCCTATAGGGGAAAAATAATACCTTCAAATACAAACTACACAGAAGCATTCTGTGAAAATTCCTTCTGTTCTTTGCATTCATCTAACAGAGTTGATCCTTACTTTAGATTGAGTACTTCTGAACACCCTTTCTATAGAAAATACAATTGGACATTCAGGGAGCTAAGAGGCCTATAGTGGAAAAAGAATATTTTCAAATAAAAACTGCACAGAAGAATCTGCGAAACTTCTTACTGTTCTGTGCATTCAACTAACATAGTTGAACGGTAGTTTTTAATGAGCAGTTCTGAAACACTCTTTCTGTAGAAAATGCAAGTGGACATTCAGGGAGCTGGAGGCCTATAGTGGGAAAAGGAATATCTTCAAATAAAAACCACACAGAAGCAATCTGTGAAACTTCTTACTGTCTGTGCATTCAACTAACAGGTTGAACCTTAGTTGTTATTGAGCAGTTCTGAAACACACTTTTGTAGAAAATGCAAGTGAACATTCAGGGCGCTAAGAGGCCTACAGCGGAAAAATGTATATGTTCAAATAAAAACTACACAGAAGCAATCTGTGAAACTTTTACTGTTCTGTGCATTCAACTAACAGAGTTGAACCTTAGTTTATATTGAGCAGTTATGAAACACTCTTCTGTAGAAAATGCAAGTGACATTCATGCGCTAAGTGCCCATAGTAGAAAAAGAATATCTTCAAACAAAAAATACACAGAAGCAATCTGTGAAACTACTTTCTGTTCTGTGCATTCAACTAACAGAGTTGAACCTTAGTTTTATTGAGCAGTTCTGAAACACTCTTTCTGTAGAAAATACAAGTGGACATTCAGGGCGCTAAGAGGACTATAGTGGAAAAAGGAAAAAGTTCCCATAAAAACTACACAGAAGCTATCTGCGAAACTTCTCTCTGTTCTGTGCATTCAACTAACGGAGTTGAACCTTACTTTTGATTGAGAAGTTCTGAAACACTCTTTCTGTAGAAATGAAAGTGGACCTTCGGAGCGCTAAGAGGCCTATAGCGGAAAAAGTAATACCTTCAAATACAAACTACACAGAAGCATTCTGTGAAACTTCTTTCTGTTCTTTGCATTCATCTAACAGAGTTGAAACTTACTTTTGATTCAGCACTTCTGAAACACCCTTTCTATAGAAAATGCAATTGGACATTCAGGGAGCTAAGAGGCCTATTTGGAAAAAGTAATATTTCAAATAAAAACTGCACAGAAGCATTCTGCGAAACTTCTTACTGTTCTGTGCATTCAACTAACATAGTTGAATGGTAGTTTTATTGAGTAGTTCTGAAACTCTCTTTCTGTAGAAAATGCAAGTGGACATACAGGGCGCTGAGAGGCCTACAGTGGAAAAGTGAATATATTCAAACAAAAACTACACAGAAGCTATCTGTGAAACTTCTCTCTGTTCTGTGCATTCAACTAACAGAGTTGAACCTTACTTTTGATTGAGCAGTTCTGAAACACTCTTTCTGTAGAAAATGCAAGTGGACATTTGGAGTGATAAGAGGCCTATAGCGGAAAAAGTAATATCTTCCAATAAAAACTACACAGATGCATTCTGTGAAACTTCTTTCTTTTTGTGCATACAACTAACAGAGTTTAACCTTACTTTTGATTGAGCAGTTCTGAAACACTCTTTCTGTAGAAAATGCAATTGGACAATCAGGGCGCAAAGTGGCCTATAGTGGAAAAGGAATATTTTCAAATAAAAACTGCACAGAAGAAATCTGTGAAACTTCTTACTGTTCTGTGCATTCAACTAACAGAGTCGAACCTCAGTTTTGATTGAGCAGTTCTGAAACACTCTTTCTGTAGAAAATACAAGTGGACATTCAGGCGCTAAGAGGACTATAGTGGAAAAGGGAATATCTTCAAACAAAAACTACAAAGAAGGAATCTGTGAAACTTCTTTCAGTTCTGTGCATTCAACTAACAGAGTTGAACCTTAGTTTTGATTGAGCAGTTCTGAAACACTCTTTCTGTAGAAAATACAAGTGGACATTCAGGGCGCTAAGAGTACTATAGTGTAAAAAGGAGAAAGTTCACATAAAAACAACATAGAATCTATCTGTGAAACTTCTCTCTGTTCTGTGCATTCAACTAACGGAGTTGAAACTTACTTTTGATTGAGAAGTTCTGAAACACTCTTTCTGTGGAAAATGCAAGTGGACCTTCGGAGCGCTAAGAGGCCTATAGCGGAAAAAGTAATACCTTCAAATACAAACTACACAGAAGCATTCTGTTGATCTTCTTTCTGTTCTTTGTATTCATCTAACAGAGTTGAACCTTACTTTTGATTGAGCACTTCTGAAACACCCTTTCTATAGAAAATGCAATTGGACATTCAGGGAGCTAAGAGGCCTATATTGGAAAAAGTAGTATTTTCAAATAAAAACTGCACAGAAGCAATCTGCGAAACTTCTTACTGTTCTGTGCATTCAACTAACATAGTTGAATGGTAGTTTTTATTGAGTAGTTCTGAAACTCTCTTTCTGTAGAAAATGCAAGTGGACATTCAGGGCGCTGAGAGGCCTACAGTGGAAAAGTGAATATCTTCAAACAAAAACTACCATGAAACAATCTGTGAAACTTCTTTCTGTTCTGTGCATTCATCTAACAGATTTGAACCTCAGTTTTGATAGAGCAGATCTGAAACACTCCTTCTGTAGAAAATACAAGTGGACATTCAGGGCGCTAAGAGGAATATAGTGGAAAAAAGGAATATTTTCAAATAAAAGCTGCACAGAAGCAATCTGCGAAACTTCTTACTGTTCTGTGCATTCAACTAAAATAGTTGAACGGTAGTTTTTATTGAGCAGATTTGAAACACTCTTTCTGTAGAAAATGCAAGTGGACATTCAGGGCGCTGAGAGGCCTATAGTGGGAAAAGGAATATCTTCAAATAAAAACCACACAGAAGCAATCTGTGAAACATCTTACTGTTCTGTGCATTCAACTAACAGAGTTGAACCTTAGTTATTATTGAGCAGTTCTGAAACACACTTTCTGTAGAAAATGCAAGTGAACATTCAGGGCGCTAAGAGGCCTATAGTGGAAAAGGGAATATCTTCAAACAAAAACTACACAGAAGCATTCTGTGAAGCTTCTTTCTGTTCTGTGCATTCAACTAACAGAGTTTAACCTTACTTTTGATTGAGCAGTTCTGAAACACTCTTTCTGTTGAAAATGCAATTGGACATTCAGGGCGCTAAGAGGCCTATAGTGGAAAAGGAATATTTTCAATTAAAAACTGCACAGAAGAAATCTGTGAAACTTCTTACTGTTCTGTGCATTCAACTAACAGAGTTGAACCTTAGTTTTGATTGAGCAGTTCTGAAACACCCTTTCTGTAGAAAATGCAAGTGGACATTCAGGGCGCTAAGAGGCCTATGGTGGAAAAAGGAATACCTTGAAATAAAAACCACACAGAAGCAATCTGTGAAACTTCTTACGGTTCTGTTCTTTAAATTAACACAGTTCAACCTTAATTTTGATTTAACAGTTCTGAAACACTCTTTCTGTAGAAAATGCCAGTGGACATTCATGGCGCTAAGAGGCCTATAGTGGAAAAGGTAATATCTTCAAACAAAAACTACAAAGAATCAATCTGTGAAACTTCTTTCTGTTCTGTGCATTCAACTAACATTGTTGAACCTTAGTTTTGATTGAGCAGTTCTGAAACACTCTTTCTGTAGAAAATACAAGTGGACATTCAGGGCGCTAAGAGGCCTATAGTGGAAAAAGGAATAAGTTCAATTAAAAACTACACAGAAGCTATCTGTGAAACTTCTCTCTGTTCTGTGCATTCAACTAACGGAGTTGAACCTTACTTTTGATTGAGAAGTTCTGAAACACTCTCTCTGTAAAAAATGCAAGTGGACCTTCGGAGCGCTAAGAGGCCTATAAGGGAAAAATAATACCTTCAAATACAAACTACACAGAAGCATTCTGTGAAAATTCCTTCTGTTCTTTGCATTCATCTAACAGAGTTGATCCTTACTTTAGATTGAGTACTTCTGAAACACCCTTTCTATAGAAAATACAATTGGACATTCAGGGAGCTAAGAGGCCTATAGTGGAAAAAGGAATATTTTCAAATAAAAACTGCACAGAAGGAATCTGCGAAACTTCTTACTGTTCTGTGCATTCAACTAACATAGTTGAACGGTAGTTTTTATTGAGCAGTTCTGAAACACTCTTTCTGTAGAAAATGCAAGTGGACATTCAGGGAGCTGGGAGGCCTATAGTGGGAAAAGGAATATCTTCAAATAAAAACCACACAGAAGCAATCTGTGAAACTTCTTACTGTTCTGTGCATTCAACTAACAGAGTTGAACCTTAGTTGTTATTGAGCAGTTCTGAAACACACTTTTTGTAGAAAATGCAAGTGAACATTCAGGGCGCTAAGAGGCCTACAGCGGAAAAATGTATATGTTCAAATAAAAACTACACAGAAGCAATCTGTGAAACTTCTTACTGTTCTGTGCATTCAACTAACAGAGTTGAACCTTAGTTTATATTGAGCAGTTATGAAACACTCTTTCTGTAGAAAATGCAAGTGAACATTCATGGCGCTAAGAGGCCCATAGTAGAAAAAGGAATATCTTCAAACAAAAAATACACAGAAGCAATCTGTGAAACTACTTTCTGTTCTGTGCATTCAACTAACAGAGTTGAACCTTAGTTTTATTGAGCAGTTCTGAAACACTCTTTCTGTAGAAAATACAAGTGGACATTCAGGGCGCTAAGAGGACTATAGTGGAAAAAGGAAAAAGTTCCCATAAAAACTACACAGAAGCTATCTGCGAAACTTCTCTCTGTTCTGTGCATTCAACTAACGGAGTTGAACCTTACTTTTGATTGAGAAGTTCTGAAACACTCTTTCTGTAGGAAATGAAAGTGGACCTTCGGAGCGCTAAGAGGCCTATAGCGGAAAAAGTAATACCTTCAAATACAAACTACACAGAAGCATTCTGTGAAACTTCTTTCTGTTCTTTGCATTCATCTAACAGAGTTGAAACTTACTTTTGATTCAGCACTTCTGAAACACCCTTTCTATAGAAAATGCAATTGGACATTCAGGGAGCTAAGAGGCCTATTTTGGAAAAAGTAATATTTTCAAATAAAAACTGCACAGAAGCATTCTGCGAAACTTCTTACTGTTCTGTGCATTCAACTAACATAGTTGAATGGTAGTTTTTATTGAGTAGTTCTGAAACTCTCTTTCTGTAGAAAATGCAAGTGGACATACAGGGCGCTGAGAGGCCTACAGTGGAAAAGTGAATATATTCAAACAAAAACTACACAGAAGCTATCTGTGAAACTTCTCTCTGTTCTGTGCATTCAACTAACAGAGTTGAACCTTACTTTTGATTGAGCAGTTCTGAAACACTCTTTCTGTAGAAAATGCAAGTGGACATTTGGAGTGATAAGAGGCCTATAGCGGAAAAAGTAATATCTTCCAATAAAAACTACACAGATGCATTCTGTGAAACTTCTTTCTTTTTTGTGCATACAACTAACAGAGTTTAACCTTACTTTTGATTGAGCAGTTCTGAAACACTCTTTCTGTAGAAAATACAAGTGGACAATCAGGGCGCAAAGTGGCCTATAGTGGAAAAGGAATATTTTCAAATAAAAACTGCACAGAAGAAATCTGTGAAACTTCTTACTGTTCTGTGCATTCAACTAACAGAGTCGAACCTCAGTTTTGATTGAGCAGTTCTGAAACACTCTTTCTGTAGAAAATACAAGTGGACATTCAGGGCGCTAAGAGGACTATAGTGGAAAAGGGAATATCTTCAAACAAAAACTACAAAGAAGGAATCTGTGAAACTTCTTTCAGTTCTGTGCATTCAACTAACAGAGTTGAACCTTAGTTTTGATTGAGCAGTTCTGAAACACTCTTTCTGTAGAAAATACAAGTGGACATTCAGGGCGCTAAGAGTACTATAGTGTAAAAAGGAGAAAGTTCACATAAAAACAACATAGAATCTATCTGTGAAACTTCTCTCTGTTCTGTGCATTCAACTAACGGAGTTGAAACTTACTTTTGATTGAGAAGTTCTTAAACACTCTTTCTGTGGAAAATGCAAGTGGACCTTCGGAGCGCTAAGAGGCCTATAGCGGAAAAAGTAAT
Source organism: Nomascus leucogenys (assembly GCF_006542625.1). Classification (NCBI taxonomy): domain Eukaryota; kingdom Metazoa; phylum Chordata; class Mammalia; order Primates; family Hylobatidae; genus Nomascus; species Nomascus leucogenys. The sequence goes on from NW_022097664.1 coordinate 42,330, forward strand.
ACCTTCAAATACAAACTACACAGAAGCATTCTGTTGATCTTCTTTCTGTTCTTTGTATTCATCTAACAGAGTTGAACCTTACTTTTGATTGAGCACTTCTGAAACAACCTTTCTATAGAAAATGCAATTGGACATTCAGGGAGCTAAGAGGCCTATAGAGGAAAAAGGAATATTTTCAAATGAAAACTGCACAGAAGCAATCTGTGAAACTACTTACTGTTCTGTGCATTCAACTAACATAGTTGAACCGTAGTTTTTATTGAGCAGTTCTGAAACACTCTTCCTGTAGAAAATGTAAGTGGACATTCAGGGCGCTGAGAGGCCTATAGTGGGAAAAGGAATACCTTCAAATAAACACCACAAAGAGCAATCTGTGAAACTTCTTACTGTTCTGTGCATTCAACTAACAGAGTTGAACCTTAGTTATTATTGAGCAGTTCTGAAACACTCTTTCTGTAGAAAATGTAAGTGAACATTCAGCGCGCTAAGAGGCCTATAGTGGAAAAGGGAATATCTTCAAACAAAAACTACAAAGAAGCAATCTGTGAAACTTCTTACTGTTCTGTGCATTCAACTAACAGAGTTGAACCTTAGTTTATATTGAGCAGTTATGAAACACTCTTTCTGCAGAAAATGCAATTGAACATTCAGGGCGCTAAGAGGCCTATAGTTGAAAAAGGTATATGTTCAAATAAAAACTACAAAGAAGCTATCTGTGAAACTTCTTACAGTTCTGTGCATTCACCTAACAGAGTTCAAACTTACTTTTGATTGAGCAGTTCTGAAACACCCTTTCTGTAGAAAATGCAAGTGAACATTCAGGGCTCCAAGAGGCCTATAGTGGAAAAAGGAATATCTTCAAATAAAAACTACACAGAATCAATCTGTGAAACTTTTTTCTGTTCCGTTCATTCAACTATCAGATTAGAACCTTACTTTTGATTGAGCAGTTCTGAAACACTCTTTCTGTGGAAAATGCAAGTGGACTTTCGGAACGCTAAGAGGCCTATAGCGGAAAAAGGGATATCTTCAAATAAAAACTGCACAGAAGCATTCTGTGAAACTTCTTTCTGTTCTGTGCATTCAACTAACAGAATTGAACCTTACTTTTGATTGAGCAGTTCTGAAACAGTCTTTTTGTAGAAAATGCAAGTGGACATTTAGGGCGCTAAGAGGCATATAGTGGAAGATGGAATATCTTCAAGTAAAGTCTACACAGAAAAAATCTGTGGAACGTCTTACTATTCTGTGCATTCAACTAACATAGTTGAACCTTAGTTTTTATTGAGCAGTTCTGAAACACTCTTTCTGTAGAAAATGCAAGTGGGCATTCAGGGCGCTAAGAGGCCTATAGCGGAAAAATGAATATGTTCAAATAAAAACTACACAGAAGCAATCTGTGAAATTTCTTTCTCTTCTGGGCATTCAACTAACAGTCTTGAACCTTAGATTTGAATGAGCAGTTCTGAAACACTCTTTCTGTAGAAAAAGGACGTGGACATTCAGGGCGCTAAGAGGCCTATAGTGGAAAAAGGAATATGTACAAATAAAAACAACACAGAAGCTATCTGTGAAACTTCTCTCTGTTCTGGGCATTCAACTAAAAGTGTTGAATCTACCTTTTGATTTAGCAGTTTTGAAACACTCTTTCTGAAGAAAATGCAAGTGGACCTTCGGAGCGCTATCAGGCCTACAGCGGAAAAAGAAATATCTTCAAATAAAAACTACACAGAAGCATTCTGTGAAACTTCTTTCTGTTCTCTGCATTCAACTAACAGAGTTGAACCTTACTTTTGATTGAGTAGTTCTGAAACACTCTTTCTGTAGAAAATGCAAGAGGAAATTCAGGGAGCTAAGAGGCCTATAGCGGAAAAATGAATATGTTCATATAAAAACTACACAGAAGCAATCTGTGAAACTTCTTTCTGTTCTGTGCATTCAACTAACAGAGTTGAACCTTACTTTTGATTGAACAATTCTGATACACTCTTTCTGTAGAAAATGCAAGTGGACACTCGGAGAGTTAAGAGGCCTATAGCGGAAATAGGAATATTTTCAAATAAAAACTACACAGAAGCATTCGGTGAAACTTCTTTCTGTTCTCTGCATTCAACTAACAGAGTTGAACCTTACATTTGATTGAGCAGTTCTGAAAAACTCTTTCTGTAGAAAATGTAAGTGGACATTCAGGGCGCTAAGAGGCCTATGGTGGAAAAAGAAATATCTTCAAATAAAAACTAAACAGAAGCAATCTGTGAAACTTCTTACAGTTCTGTGCTTTCAACTAACAGAGCTGAAAGTTAGTTTTGATTGAGGAGTTCTGAAACACTCTTTCTGTAGAAAATGAAAGTGGAAATTCAGGGAGATAAGAGGCCTAACCGAAAAATGAATATGTTCAAATAAAAACTACACGGAAGCAATCTGTGAAACTACTTTCTTTTCTGTGCATTTAACTACCAGAGTTGAACCTTACTTTTGATTGAACAGTTCTGAAACACTCCTTCTGTAGAAAATGCAAGTGAACATTCGGAGCGCTAAGAGGCCTATGTCGGAAAAAGGAATATGATCAAATAAAAACTACACAGAAGCAATCTGTGATACTTCTTACTGTTCTGTGCTTTCAACTAACAGAGTTGAAACTTAGTATTGATCGAGTAGTTCTGAAACACTCTTTCTGTAGAAAATGCAAGTGGACATTCACGGCGCTAAGAGTCCTATAGTGGATAAAGGAATATCTTCAAATAAAAACTACACAGAAGCAATCTGTGAAACTTCTTTCTGTTCTGTGCATTCAACTAACAGAATTGATCCTTACTTTTGATTGAGCAGTTCTGAAACTCAATTTCTGTAAGAAAATGCAAGTGGACATTCAGGGCGCTAAGTGGCCTATAGCGGAAAAAGGAATACCTTCAAATAAAAACTACACAGAAGATATCTGTGAAAGTACTTAGTGTTCTGTGAATTCAACTAACAGAGTTGAAGCTTAGTTTTGATGGAGCATTTCTGAAACACTCTTTATGTAGAAAATGCAAGTGGAAATTCAGGGCGCTAAGAGGCCTACAGCGGAAAAATGAATATGTTCAAATAAAAACTACACAGAAGCAATCTGTGAGACTTCCTTCTGTTCTGTGCATTCAACTAACAGATTTGAACATTACTTTTGATTGAACAGTTCTGAAAAACTCTTTCTGTAGAAAATGCTAGTGGACATTCGGAGCGCTAAGTGGCCTTTAGCGGAAGAAGGAATATCTTCAAATAAAAACTACACAGAAGCTTTCTGTGAAACTTCTTTCTGTTGTGTGCATTCAACTAACAGATTTGAAACTTACTTTTGATTGAGCGGTTGTGAAACACTCTTTCTGTAGAAAATGCAAAGGGACATTCAGGGCGCTAAGAGGCCTATGGTGGATAAAGGAATATCTTCAAATAAAAACTACAGAGAAGCAATCTGTGAAACATCTTACTGTTCTGTTTTTTCAACTAACACATTTGAACCTAAATTTTGATTGAGCAGTTCTTAAACACTCTTTCTGTAGAAAATGCATGTGGACATTCGGAGTGCTAAGAGGCCCATAGCGGGAATAGGAATATATTCAATTAAAGCTACACAGAAGCATTCTGTGAAACTTCTTTCTGTTCTGTGCATTCCACTAACAGAGTTGAACCTTACTTTTGATTGAGCAGTTCTGAAACACTCTTACTGTAGAAAATGCAAGTAGACATTCGGAGCGCTAAGAGGCCTTTAGCGGAGAAAGGAATATCTTCAAATAAAATCTACACAGAAGCATTCTGTGAAAACTCTTTATGATCTGTGCATTCAACTAATAGAGTTGAAGCTCAATTTTTATTGAGCATTTCTGAAACACTCTTTCGGTAGAAACTGCAAGTTGACATTCGGAGCACTAAAAGGCCTATAGTGCAAAAGGAATATCTTTAAATAAAAAGCACACAGAAGCATTCTGTGAAACTTATTTCTCTTCTGTGCATTCAACGAACAGAGTTGAACCTTACCTTTGATAGAGCAGTTCAGAAACAGTCTCTCTGTAGAAAATGCAAGTGGACATTCGGAGGGCTAAGAGTCCTATAGCGGAAAAAGGAATATCTTCAAATAAAAACTACACAGAAGCAATCTGTGAAACTTCTTACTGGTCTGTGTATTCAAATAACCGAGTTGAAACTTAGATTTGATTGAGCAGTTTTGCAACACAATTTCTGTAGAAATTGCAAGTGGAAATTCAGGGCGCTAAGAGGCCTATAGCGGAAAAATTAATATGTTCAAATAAAAACTACACAGAAGCAATCTGTGAAACTTCTTTCTCTTCTGTGCATTCAACTAACAGAGTTGAAAATTTCTTTTGATTGAACAATTCTGAAACACTCTTACTGTAGAAAATGCAAGTGGACACTCGGAGTGCTAAGAGGCCTATAGCGGAAAAAGGAATATCTTCAAATAAAAACTACACAGAAGCATTCTGTGAAACTTCTTTCTGTTCTGTGCATTCAACTAACAGAGTTGAACCTTACATTTGATTGAGCAGTTCTGAAACACTCTTTCTGTAGAAAATGTAAGTGGACATTGAGGGCGCAAAGAGGCCTGTGGTGGATAAAGGAATATCTTCAAATAAAAACTACCGAGAAGCAATCTGTGAAACTTCTTACTGTTCTGTGATTTCAACTAACAGAGCTGAAACTTAGTTTTGATTGAGCAGTTCTGAAACACTATTTCTGTAGAAAATGCAAGTGGAAATTCAGTGCGCAAAGAGGCCTATAGCGGAAAAATGAATATGTTCAAATAAAAATTACACGGAAGCAATCTGTGAAACTTCTTTCTGTTCTGTGCACTCAACTAACAGAGTTGAACCTTACTTTTGATTGAAGAGTTCTGAAACACTCTTTCTGTAGAAAATGCAAGTGGACATTCAGAGCGCTAAGAGGCCTAGAGCCGAAAAAGTAATATGATCAAATAAAAACTACACGGAAGCAATCTGTGAAACTTCTTACTGTTCTGTGCTTTCAACTAACAGAGTTGAACCTTAGTATTGATTGAGCAGTTCTGAAACACTCTTTCTGTAGAAAATGCAAGGGGACATTCATGGCGATAAGAGGCCTATAGTGGAAAAAGGAATATTTTCAAATAAAAACTACACAGAAGCAATCTGTGAAATTTCTTTCCGTTCTGTGCATTCAACTAACAGTGTTGAACCTTTGTTTTGATTGAGCAGTTCTGAAAATCTCTTTCTGTAGAAAATGCAAGTGGATATTCAGGGCGCTAAGAAGCCTAGAGTGGAAAAAGGAATATGTTCAACTAAAAACTACTCAGAACCTATCTGTGAAACTTCTTTCTGTTCTGTGCATTCAACTAACAGAGTTGAACCTTACTTGTGATTGAGCAGTTCTGAAACACCCTTTCTGTAGAAAATGCAAGTGGACATTCGGAGCGCTGAGTGGCCTATAGCGGAAATAGGAATATCTACAAATAAAAACTACACAGAATCATTCTGTGAAACTTCTTTCTGTTCTGTGCATAAAACTAACAGAGTTGAACGTTACTTTTGATTGAGCAGTTCTGAAAAAATCTTTCTGTATAAAACGCAAGTGGACCTTCGGAGCGCTAAGAGGCCTACAGCGGAAAAAGGAATAACTTCAAATAAAAAGTACACAGAAGCATTCGGTGAAACTTCTTTCTGTTGTGAGCATTCAACTAAGAGAATTGAACTTTACTTTTGATTGAGCAGTTCTGAAACAATCTTTCTGTAGAAAATGCAAGTGGACATGAAAGTTGCTAAGAGGCCTATAGCGGAAAAAGAAATAACTTCAAATAAAAACTACACAGAAACAATCTGAGAAACTTCTTACTGTTCTGTGCATTAAACTAACAGAATTGAACGTTAGTTTTGATTGAGCAGTTCTGAAACACTCTTTCTGTATAAAATGCAAGTGGAAAATCATGGCGCTAAGAGGCTTATAGCGCAAAAATAAATATGTTCAAATAAAAACTACACAGAAGCAATCTGTGAAACTTCTTTCTGATCGGTGCATTCAGCTAACAGAGTTGAACATTACTTTTGATTGAACAGTTCTGAAACACCCTTTCTGTAGAAAATGCAAGTGGACATTCGGAGCGCTAAGAGGCCTATAGCAGAAAAAGTAATATCTTCAAATAAAAACTACACAGAAGCATTCTGTGAAACTACTTTCTGTTCTGTGCATTCAACTAACAGATTTGAACATTAGTTTTGATTGAGCGGTTTTGCAAAACTCTTTCTGTAGAAAATGCATGTGGACATTCAGGGCGCTAAGAGGCCTATGGTGGAAAAACGAATATCTTCAAATGAAAACTACAGAGAAGCAATCTTTGAAACTTCTTACTGTTCTGTGCATTCAACTGACAGACTTGAACCTTAGTTTTGATGGAGCAGTTCTGAAACACTCCTTGAGTAGAAAATGAAAGTGGATATTCAGGGCGCTAAGATGCCTATAGTGGAAAAAGGAATATCTTCAAATAAAAACTACACAGAAGCAATCTGTGAAACTTCTTACTGTTCTGTGCATTCAACTAACAGATGTGAACCTTACTTTTGATTGATTGGTTCAGAAACACTCTTTCTGTAGAAAATGCAAGTGGACATTCAGGGTGCTAAGAGGCCTATAATGGAAAAAGGAATATCTTCAAATAAAACCAACACAGAAGAAATCTGTGAAACCTCTTGGTGTTCTGTTCTTTCAACTAACACAGTTGAACCTTAATTTTGACTGAGCAGTTCTGAAACACTCTTTCTGTAGGAAAAGCATGTGGACATTCACGGCGCTAAGAGGCCTATAGTGGAAAAAGGAATATGTTCAAATAAAAACTACACAGAAGATATCTGTGAAACTTCTCTCTGTTCTGTGCATTCAACTAACAGAGTTGAACCTCAGTTTTGATTGAGCAGTTCTGAAACACTCTTTCTGTAGAAAACGCAAGTGGACATTCATGGCGCTAAGAGGCCCATAGTAGAAAAAGGAATATCTTCAAACAAAAACTACACAGAAGCAATCTGTGAAACTACTTTCTGTTCTGTGCATTCAACTAACAGAGTTGAACCTTACTTTTGATTGAGCAGTTCTGAAACGCTCTTTCTGTAGAATATGCAAGTGGACATTCGGAGCGCTAAGAGGCCTATAGCGGAAAAAGTAATATCTTCAAATAAAAACTACACAGAAGCATTCTGTGAAACTTCTTTCTGTTCTGTGCATTCAACTAACAGGGTTTAACCTTACTTTTGATTGAGCAGTTCTGAAACACTCTTTATGTAGAAAATGCAATTGGACATTCAGGGCGCTAAGAGGCCTATATTGGAAAAGGAATATTTTCAAATAAAAACTGTACAGAAGAAATCTGTGAAACTTCTTACTGTTCTGTGCATTCAACTAACAGAGTTGAAACTCAGTTTTGATTGAGCAGTTCTGAAACACTCTTTCTGTAGAAAATACAAGTGGACATTCAGGGCGCTAAGAGGACTATAGTGGAAAAAGAAAAAAGTTCACATAAAAACTACACAGAAGCTATCTGTGAAACTTCTCTCAGTTCTGTGCATTCAACTAACGGAGTTGAACCTTAATTTTGATTGAGAAGTTCTGAAACACTCTTTCTGTAGAAAATGCAAGTGGACCTTCGGAGCGCTAAGAGGCCTATAGCGGAAAAAGTAACACCTTCAAATACAAAGTACACAGAAGCATTCTGTGAAACTTCTTTCTGTTCTTTGCATTCATCTAACAGAGTTGAACCTTACTTTTGATTGAGCACTTTTGAAACACCCTTTCTATAGAAAATGCAATTGGACATTCAGGGCGCTAAGAGGCCTATAGTGGAAAAAGGAATATTTTCAAATAAAAACTGCACAGAAGCAATCTGCGAAACTTCTTACTGTTCTGTGCATTCAACTAGCATAGTTGAACGGTAGTTTTTATTGTGCAGTTCTGAAACACACTTTCTGTAGAAAATGCAAGTGGACATTCAGGGCGCTGAGAGGCCTATAGTGGGAAAAGGAATTTCTTCAAATAAAAACCACACAGAAGCAATCTGTGAAACTTCTTACTGTTCTGTGCATTCAACTAACAGAGTTGAACCTTAGTTATTATTGAGCAGTTCTGAAACACTCTTTCTGCGGAAAATGCAAGTGAACATTCAGGGCGCTATGGGGCCTATAGCAGAAAAATGAATATGTTCAAATAAAAACTACACAGAAGCAATCTGTGAAACTTCTTACTGTTCTGTGCATTCAACTAACAGAGTTGAACCTTAGTTTATATTGAGCAGTTATGAAACACTCTTTCTGCAGAAAATGCAAGTGTACATTCAGGGCGCTAAGAGGCCTATAGTGGAAAAAGGAATAAGTTCAAATAAAAACTACACAGAAGATATCTGTGAAACTTCTCTCTGTTCTGTGCATTCAACTAACGGAGTTGAACCTTACATTTGATTGAGAAGTTCTGAAACACTCTTTCTGTAGAAAATGCAAGTGGACATTCGGAGCGCTAAGAGGCCTATAGCGGAAAAAGTAATACCTTCAAATAAAAACTACACAGAAGCATTCTGTGAAACTTCTTTCTGTTCTTTGCATTCATCTAAAAGAGTTGAACCTTAATTTTGATTGACCACTTCTGAAACACGCTTTCTATAGAAAATGCAATTGGACATTCACGGCGCTAAGAGGCCTATAGTGGAAAAAGGAATATTTTCAAATAAGAACTGCACAGAAGAAATCTGCGAAACTTCTTACTGTTCTGTGCATTCAACTAACATAGTTGAACGATAGTTTTTATTGAGCAGTTCTGAAACACTCTTTCTGTAGAAAATGCAAGTGGACATTCAGGGCGCTGAGAGGCCTATAGTGGGAAAAGGAATATCTTCAAATAAAAACCACACAGAAGCAATCTGTGAAACATCTTACTGTTCTGTGCATTCAACTAACAGAGTTGAACCTTAGTTTATATTGAGCAGTTATGAAAAACGCTTTCTGCAGAAAATGCAAGTGAACATTCAGGGCGCTAAGAGGCCTATAGTTGAAAAAGGTATATGTTCATATAAAAACTACAAAGAAGCTATCCGTGAAACTTCTTACAGTTCTGTGCATTCAACTAACAGAGTTCAACCTTACTTTTTATTGAGCAGTTCTGAAACACCCTTTCTGTAGAAAATGCAAGTGGACATTCAGGGCGCTAAGAGGCCTATGGTGGAAAAAGGAATACCTTCAAATAAAAACTACACAGAAGCAATCTGTGAAACTTCTTACGGTTCTGTTCTTTAAACTAACACAGTTGAACCTTAATTTTGATTGAACAGTTCTGAAACACTCTTTCTGTAGAAAATGCATGCGGACATTCATGGCGCTAAGAGGCCTATAGTGGAAAAGGTAATATCTTCAAACAAAAACTACAAAGAAGCAATCTGTGAAACTACTTTCTGTTCTGTGCATTCAACTAACAGAGGTGAACCTTAGATTTGATTGAGCAGTTCTGAAACACTCTTTCAGTAGAAAATACAAGTGGACATTCAGGGCGCTAAGAGGTCTGTAGTGGAAAAAGTAATAAGTTCAAATAAAAACTACACAGAAGATATCTGTGAAAATTCTCTCTCTTCTGTGCATTCAACTAACAGAGTTGAAACTTAGTTTTGATTGAGCAGTTCTGAAACCCTCTGTCTGTAGAAAATGCAAGTGGACATTCATGGCACTAAGAGGCCCATAGTAGAAAAAGTAATATCTTCAAACAAAAACTACACAGAAGCAATCTGTGAAACTTCTTTCTGTTCTGTGCATTCAACTAACAGATTTGAAACTTACTTTTGATTGAGCAGTTCTGAAACACTCTTTCTGTAAAAACGCAAGTGGACCTTCGGAGCACTAAGAGGCCTATAGCGGAAAAACGAATATGTTCATATAAAAACTACACAGAAGCAATCTGTGAAACCTCTTACTGTTCTGTGCATGCAACTAATGGAGTTGAACCTTAGTTTATATTGAGCAGTTCTGAAGCACTCTTTCTGTAGAAAATGCAAGTGAAGATTCAGGGCGCTAAGAGGCCTATAGCGGAAAAATGAATATGTTCAAATAAAAACTACACAGAAGCAATCTGTGAAACTTCTTACTGTTCTGTGCATTCAATTAACAGAGTTGAACCTTAGTTTATATTGAGCAGTTATGAAACACTCTTTCTGCAGAAAATGCAAGTGAACATTCAGGGCGCTAAGAGGCCTATAGTTGAAAAAGGTATATGTTCAAATATAAACTACAAAGAAGCTATCTGTGAAACTTCTTACAGTTCTGTGCATTCAACTTACAGAGTTCAACCTTACTTTTGATTGAGCAGTTCTGAAACACCCTTTCTGTAGAAAATGCAAGTGGACATTCAGGGCGCTAAGAGGCCTATGGTGGAAAAAGGAATACCTTCAAATAAAAACTACACAGAAGCAATCTGTGAAACTTCTTACGGTTCTGTTCTTTAAACTAACACAGTTGAACCTTAATTTTGATTGAACAGTTCTGAAACACTCTTTCTGTAGAAAATGCAAGTGGACATTCATGGCGCTAAGAGGCCTATAGTGGAAAAGGGAATATCTTCAAACAAAAACTACAAAGAAGCAATCTGTGAAACTTCTTTCAGTTCTGTGCATTCAACTAACAGAGTTGAACCTTAGTTTTGATTGAGCAGTTCTGAAACACTCTTTCTGTAGAAAATACAAGTGGACATTCAGGGCGCTAAGAGGCCTATAGTGGAAAAAGGAATAAGTTCAAATAAAAACTACACAGAAGCAATCTGTGAAACTTCTCTCTGTTCTGTGCATTCAACTAACAGAGTTGAACCTTAGTTTTGATTGAGCAGTTCTGAAACACTCTTTCTGTAGAAAATGCAAGTGGACATTCATGGCGCTAAGACGCCCATAGTAGAAAAAGAATATCTTCAAACAAAAACTACACAGAAGAAATCTGTGAAACTTCTTTCTGTTCTGTGCATTCAACTAACAGAGTTGAACCTTACTTTTGATTGAGCAGTTATGAAACACTCTTTCTGTAGAAAATGCAAGTGGACCTTCGGAGAGCTAAGAGGCCTATAGCGGAAAAGGTAATATCTTCAAATAAAAACTACACAGAAGCATTCTGTGAAACTTCTTTCTGTTCTGTGCATTCAACTAACAGAGTTTAACCTTACTTTTGATTGAGCAGTTCTGAAACACTCTTTCTGTAGAAAATGCAATTGGACATTCAGGGCGCTTGAGGCCTATAGTGGAAAAGGAATATTTTAAATAAAAACTGCACAGAAGAAATCTGTGAAACTTCTTACTGTTCTGTGCATTCAACTAACAGAGTTGAACCTCAGTTTTGATTGAGGAGTTATGAAACACTCTTTCTGTAGAAAATACAAGTGGACATTGAGGGCGCTAAGAGGACTACAGTGGAAAAAGGAAAAAGTTCACATAAAAACTACACAGAAGCTATCTGTGAAACTTCTCTCTGTTCTGTGCATTCAACTAACGGAGTTGAACCTTACTTTTGATTGAGAAGTTCTGATACACACTTTCTGTAGAAAATGCAAGTGGACATTCGGAGCGCTAAGAGGCCTATAGCGGAAAAAGTAATACCATCAAATACAAACTACACAGAAGCATTCTGTGAAACTTCTTTCTGTTCTTTGCATTCATCTAACAGAGTTGAACCTTACTTTTGATTGAGCACTTCTGAAACACCCTTTCTATATAAAATGCAATTGGACATTCAGGGAGCTAAGAGGCCCATAGTGGAAAAAGGAATATTTTCAAATAAAAACTGCACAGAAGCAATCTGCGAAACTACTTACTGTTCTGTGCAATCAACTAACATAGTTGAACGGTAGTTTTTATTGAGCAGTTCTGAAACACTCCTTCTGTAGAAAATGCAAGTGGACATTCAGGGCGTTGAGAGGCCTATAGTGGGAAAAGGAATATCTTCAAATAAAAACCACACAGAAGCAATCTGTGAAACTTCTTACTGTTCTGTGCATTCAAGTAACAGAGTTGAACCTTAGTTATTATTGAGCAGTTCTGAAACACTCTTTCTGTAGAAAATGCAAGTGAAAATTCATGGCGCTAAGAAGCCTATAGCGGAAAAATGAATATGTTCAAATAAAAACTACACAGAAGCAATCTGTGAAACTTCTTACTGTTCTGTGCATTCAACTAACAGAGTTGAACCTTAGCTTATATTGAGCAGTTATGAAACACCATTTCTCCAGAAAAAGCAAGTGAACATTCAGGGCGCTAAGAGGCCCATAGTTGAAAAAGGTATATGTTCAAATAAAAACTACAAAGAAGCTATCTGTGAAACTTCTTACACTTCTGTGCATTCAACTAACAGTGTTCAACCATACATTTGATTGAGCAGTTCTGAAACACCCTTTCTGTAGAAAATGCAAGTGGACATTCAGGGCGCTTAGAGGCCAATGGAGGAAAAATGAATACCTTCAAATAAAAACTGCACAGAAGCAATCTGTGAAACTTTTTACGGTTGTGTTCTTTAAACTAACACAGTTGAACCTTAATTTTGATTGAAGAGTTCTGAAACACTCTTTCTGTAGAAAATGCAAGTGGACATTCATGGCGCTAAGAGGCCTCTAGTGGAAAAGGGAATATCTTCAAACAAAAACTACAAAGAAGCAATTTGTGAAACTTCTTTCTGTTCTGTGCATTCAACTAAGAGAGTTCAACCTTAGTTTTGATTGAGCAGTTCTGAAACACTCTTTCTGTAGAAAATACAAGTGGACATTCCGGGCGCTAAGAGGCCTGTAGTGGAAAAAGGAATAAGTTCAAATAAAAGCTACACAGAAGATATCTGTGAAACTTCTCTCTGTTCTGTGCATTCAACTACTAGAGTTGAACCTTAGTTTTGATTGAGCAGTTCTGAAACACTCCTTCTGTAGAAAATGCAAGTGGACATTCATTTCGCTAAGAGGCCCATAGTAGAAAAAGGAATATCTTCAAACAAAAACTACACAGAAGCAATCTGTGAAACTTCTTTCTGTTCTGTGCATTCAACTAGCAGTGTTGAACCTTACTTTTGATTGAGCAGTTGTGAAACACTCTTTCTGTAGAAAATGCAAGTGGACCTTCCGAGCGCTAAGATGCCTATAGCAAAAAAAGAAATATCTTCAAATAAAAACTACACAGAAGCATTCTGTGAAACTTCTTTCTGTTCTGTGCATTCAACTAACAGAGTTGAACCTCAGTTTTGATTGAGCAGTTCTGAAACTCTCTTTCTGTAGAAAATACAAGTGGACATTCAGGGCACTAAGAGGACTATATTGGAAAAAGGAAAAAGTTCACAAAAAAACTACACAGAAGCAATCTGTGAAACTTCTTTCTGTTCTCTGCGTTCAACTAACAGAGTTGAACCTTACTTTTGATTGAGCAGTTCTGAAGCGCTCTTTCTGTAGAAAATGCAAGTGGACAATTGGAGCGCTAAGAGACCTATAGCGGAAAAAGTAATATCTTCAAATAAAAACTATACAGAAGCATTCTGTGAAACTTCTTTCTGTTCTCTGCATTCAACTAACAGAGTTTAACCTTACTTTTGATTGAGCAGTTCTGAAACACTCTTTCTGTAGAAAATCCAATTGGACATTTAGGGCGCTAAGAGGCGTATATTGGAAAAGGCATATTTACAAATAACAACTGCACAGAAGAAATCTGTGAAACTTCTTACTGTTCTGTGCATTCAACTAACAGAGTTGAACCTTAGTTATTATTTAGCAGTTCTGAAACATTCTTTCTGTAGAAAATGCAAGTGAACATTCAGGGCGCTAAGAGGCCTATAGGGAAAAAATGAATATGTTCAAATAAAAACTACACGGAATCAATCTGTGAAACTTCTTACCGTTCTGTGCATTCAACCAACAGATTTGAACCTTAGTTTATATTGAGCAGTTATGAAACACTCTTTCTGCAGAAAATGCCAGTGAACATTCAGGGCGCTAAGATGCCTATAGTTGAAAAAGGTATATGTTCAAATAAAAACTACAAAGAAGCTATCTGTGAAACTTCTTACAGTTCTGTGCATTCAACTAACAGAGTTCAACCTTACTTTTGATTGAGCAGTTCTGAAACACCCTTTCTGTAGAAAATGCAAGTGTACATTCAGGGCGCTAAGTGGCCTATGGTGGAAAAAGGAATACCTTCAAATAAAAACTACACAGAAGCAATCTGTGAATCTTCTTACGGTTCTGTTCTTTAAACTAACACTGTTGAACCTTAATTTTGATTGAACAGTTCTGAAACACTCTTTATGTAGTAAATGCAAGTGGACATTCATGGCGCTAAGTGGCCTACAGTGGAAAAGGGAATATCTTCAAAAAAAAACTACACAGAAGCAATCTGTGAAACTTCTTACTGTTCTGCGCATTCAACTAACAGAGTTGAACCTTAGTTTATACTGAGCTATTATGAAACACTCTTTCTGCAGTAAATGCAAGTGAGCTTTCAGGGCGCAAAGAGGCCTATAGTTGAAAAAGGTATATGTTCAAATGAAAACTACAAAGAAGCTAACTGTGAAATTTCTTACAGTTCTGTGCATTCAACTAACAGAGTTCAACCTTACATTTGATTGAGCAGTTCTGAAACACCCTTTCTGTAGGAAATGCAAGTGGACATTCAGGGCGCTAAGAGGCCTATAGTGGAAAAAGGAATAAGTTCATATAAAAACTACACAGAAGTTATCTGTGAAACTTCTCTCTGTTCTGTGCATTCAACTAACAGAGTTGAACCTCAGTTTTGATTGAGCAGTTCTGAAACACTCTTTCTGTAGAAAATGCAAGTGGACATTCATGGCGCTAAGAGGCCCATAGTAGAAAAAGGAATATCTTCAAACAAAAACTACACAAAAGCAATCTGTGAAACTTCTTTCTGTTCTGTGAATTCAACAAACAGAGTTGAACCTTACTTTTGATTGAGCAGTTCTGAAACGCTCTTTCTGTAGAAAATGCAAGTGGACGTTCGGAGCGCTAAGAGGCCTATAGCGGAAAAAGTAATATCTTCAAATAAAAACTACACAGAAGCATTCTGTGAAACTTCTTTCTCTTCTGTGCATTCAACTAACAGAGTTTAACCTTACTTTTGATTGAGCAGTTCTGAAACACTCTTTCTGTAGAAAATGCAATTGGACATTCTGGGCGCTAAGAGGCCTATAGTGGAAAAGGAATATTTTCAAATAAAAACTGCACAGAAGAAATCTGTGAAACTTCTTACTGTTCTGTGCATTCAACTAACAGAGTTGAACCTCAGTTTTGATTGAGCAGTTCTGAAACAGTCTTTCTGTAGAAAATACAAATAGACTTTCAGGGCGCTAAGAGGACTACAGTGGAAAAAGGAAAAAGTTCACATAAAAACTACACAGAAAATATCTGTGAAACTTCTCTCTGTTCTGTGCTTTCAACTAACGGAGTTGAATCTTACATTTGATTGAGAAGTTCTGAAACACTCTTTCTGTAGAAAATGCAAGTGGACCTTCGGAGCGCTAAGAGGCCTATAGCGGAAAAAGTAACACCTTCAAATACAAACTACACAGAAGCATTCTGTGAAACTTCTTTCTGTTCTTTGCATTCATCTAACAGAATTGAACCTTACTTTTGATTGAGCACTTCTGAAACACCCTTTCTATAGAAAATGCAATTGGACATTCAGGGCGCTAAGAGGCCTATAGTGGAAAAAGGAATATTTTCAAATAAAAACTGCACAGAAGCAATCTGCGAAACTTCTTACTGTTCTGTGCATTCAACTAGCATAGTTGAACGGTAGTTTTTATTGAGCAGTTCTGAAACACTCTTTCTGTAGAAAATGCAAGTGGACATTCAGGGCGCTGAGAGGCCTATAGTGGGAAAAGTAATATCTTCAAGTAAAAACCACACAGAAGCAATCTGTGAAACTTCTTACTGTTCTGTGCATTCAACTAACAGAGTTGAACCTTAGTTTTTATTGAGCAGTTCTGAAACACTCTTTCTGTAGAAAATGCAAGTGAACATTCAGGGCGCTAAGAGGCCTATAGCGGAAAAATGAATATGTTCAAATAAAAACTACACAGAAGCAATCTGTGAAACTTCTTACTGTTCTGTGCATTCAAATAACAGAGTTGAACCTTAGTTTATATTGAGCAGTTATGAAACACTCTTTATGCAGAAAATGCAAGTGAAAATTCAGGGCGCTAAGAGGCCTATAGTGGAAAAACTTATATGTTCAAATAAAAACTACAAAGAAGCTATCTGTGAAACTTCTTACAGTTCTGTGCATTCAACTAACAGAGTACAACCTTACTTTTGATTGAGCAGTTCTGAAAGATCCTTTCTGTAGAAAATGCAAGTGGAGGTTCAGGGCGCTAAGAGGCCTATGGTGGAGAAAGGAATACCTTCAAATAAAAACTACACAGAAGCAATCTGTGAAACTACTTCTGGTTCTGTTCTTTAAACTAACATAGTTGAACCTTAATTTTGATTGAACAGTTCTGAAACACTCTTTCTGTAGAAAATGCAAGTGGACATTCTTGGCGCTAAGAGGCCTATAGTGGAAAAGGGAATATCTACTAACAAAAACTACAAAGAAGCAATCTGTGAAACTTCTTTCTGTTCTGTGCATTCAAGTAACAGAGTTGAACCTTAGATTTGATTGAGCAGTTCTGAAACACTCTTTCTGTAGAAAATACAAGTGGACATTCAGGGCGCTAAGAGGCCTATAGTGGAAAAAGGAATAAGTTCATATAAAAACTACACAGAAGATATCTGTGAAACTTCTCTCTGTTCTGTGCATTCAACTAACAGAGTTGAACCTCAGTTTTGATTGAGCATTTCTGAAACACTCTTTCTGTAGAAAATGCAAGTGGACATTCATGGCGCTAAGTGGCCCATAGTAGAAAAAGGAATATCTTCAAACAAAAACTACACAGAAGCAATCTGTGAAACTTCTTTCTGTTCTGTGCATTCAACTAACAGAGTTGAACCTTACTTTTGATTGAGCAGTTCTGAAACGCTCTTTCTGTAGAAAATGCAAGTGGACCTTCGGAGCGCTAAGAGGCCTATAGCGGAAAAAGTAATATCTTCAAATAAAAACTACACAGAAGCATTCTGTGAAACTTCTTCCTGTTCTGTGCATTCAACTAACAGAGTTTAACCTTACTTTTGATTGAGCAGTTCTGAAACACTCTTTCTGTAGAAAATGCAATTGGACATTCTGGGCGCTAAGAAGCCTATAGTGGAAAAGGAATATTTTCAAATAAAAACTGCACAGAAGAAATCTGTGAAACTTGTTACTGTTCTGTGCATTCAACTAACAGAGTTGAATCTCAGTTTTGATTGAGCAGTTCTGAAACACTCTTTCTGTAGAAAATACAAGTGGACATTCAAGGCGCTGAGAGGACTATAGTGGAAAAAGGAAAAAGTTCACATAAAAACTATACAGAAGCTATCTGTGAAACTTCTCTCTGTTCTGTGCATTCAACTAACGCAGTTGAACCTTACTTTTGATTGAGAAGTTCTGAAACACTCTTTCTGTAGAAAATGCAAGTGGATCTTCGGAGCGCTAAGAGGCCTATAGCGGAAAAAGAAACACCTTCAAATACAAACTACACAGAAACATTCTGTGAAACTTCTTTCTGTTCTTTGCATTCATCTAACAGAGTTGAACCTTACTTTTTATTGAGCACATTTGAAACACCCTTTCTATAGAAAATGCAATTGGACATTCATGGCGCTAAGAGGCCTATAGTGGGAAAAGGAATATCTTCAAATAAAAACCACACAAAAGCAATCTGTGAAACTTCTTACTGTTCTGTGCATTCAACTAACAGAGTTGAACCTTAGTTATTATTGAGCAGTTCTGAAACATTCTTTCTGTAGAAAATGCAAGTGAACATTCAGGGCTCTAAGAGGCCTATAGGGGAGAAATGAATATGTTCAAATAAAAACTACACAGAAACAATCTGTGAAACTTCTTACTGTTCTGTGCATTCAACTAACAGAGTTGAACCTTAGTTTATATTGAGCAGTTATGAAACACTCTTTCTGCAGAAAATGCCAGTGAACATTCAGGGCGCTAAGATGCCTATAGTTGAAAAAGGTATATGTTCAAATAAAAACTACAAAGAAGCTATCTGTGAAACTTCTTACAGTTCTGTGCATTCAACTAACAGAGTTCAACCTTACTTTTGATTGAGCAGTTCTGAAACACCCTTTCTGTAGAAAATGCAAGTGGACATTCAGGGCGCTAAGAGGCCTTTGGTGGAAAAAGGAATACCTTCAAAAAAAACTACACAGAAGCAATCTGTGAATCTTCTTACAGTTCTGTTCTTTAAACTAACACAGTTGAACCTTAATTTTGATTGAACAGTTCTGAAACACTTTTTATGTAGTAAATGGAAGTGGACATTCATGGCGCTAAACGGCCTAGAGTGGAAAAGGGAATATCTTCAAACAAAAACTACACAGAAGCAATCTGTGAAACTTCTTACTGTTCTGTGCATTCAACTACCAGAGTTGAACCTTAGTTTATACTGAGCTATTATGAAACACTGTTTCTGCAGAAAATGCAAGTGAGCATTCAGGGCGCTAAGAGGCCTATAGTTGAAAAAGGTGTATGTTCAAATGAAAAGTACAAAGAAGCTAACTGTGAAACTTCTTACAGTTCTGTGCATTCAACTAACAGAGTTCAACCTTACATTTGATTGAGCAGTTCTGAAACACCCTTTCTGTAGAAAATGCAAGTGGACATTCAGGGCGCTAAGAGGCCTATAGTGGAAAAAGGAATAAGTTCAAATAAAAACTACACAGAAGTTATCTGTGAAACTTCTCTCTGTTCTGTGCATTCAACTAACAGAGTTGAACCTCAGTTTTGATTGAGCAGTTCTGAAACACTCTTTCTGTAGAAAATGCAAGTGGACATTCATGGCGCTAAGAGGCCCATAGCAGAAAAAGGAATATCTTCAAACAAAAACTACACAGAAGCAATCTGTGAAACTTCTTTCTGTTCTTTGCATTCAACTAACAGATTTGAACCTTACTTTTGATTGAGCAGTTCTGAAACGCTCTTTCTGTAGAAAATGCAAGTGGAACTTCGGAGCGCTAAGAGGCCTATAGCGGAAAAAGTAATATCTTCAAATAAAAACTACACAGAAGCATTCTGTGAAACTTCTTTCTGTTCTGTGCATTCAACTAACAGAGTTTAACCTTACTTTTTATTGAGCAGTTCTGAAACACTCTTTCTGTAGAAAATGCAATTGGACATTCTGGGCGCTAAGAGGCCTATTGTGGAAAAGTAATATTTTCAAATAAAAACTGCACAGAAGAAATCTGTGAAACTTCTTATTGTTCTGTGCATTCAACTAACGGAGTTGAAACTTACTTTTGATTGAGAAGTTCTGAAACACTCTTTCTGTAGAAAATGCAAGTGGACATTCAGAGCGCTAAGAGGCCTATAGAGGAAAAAGTAATAACTTCAAATAAAAACAACACAGAAGCAATCTGTGAAACTTCTTACTGTTCTTTGCATTCATCTAACAGATTTGAACCTTACTTTTGATTGAGCACTTTTGAAACACCCTTTCTATAGAAAATGCAATTGGACATTCAGGGCGCTAAGAGGCCTATAGTGGAAAAAGGAATATTTTCAAATAAAAACTGCATAGAAGCAATCTGCGAAACTTCTTACTGTTCTGTGCATTCAACTAGCCTAGTTGAACGTTACTTTTTATTGAGCAGTTCTGAAACACTCTTTCTGTAGAAAATGCAAGTGGACATTCAGGGCGCTGAGAGGCCTATAGTGGGAAAAGGAATATCTTCAAATAAAAACCACACAGAAGCAATCTGTGAAACTTCTTACTGTTCTGTGCATTCAACTAACCGAGTTGAACCTTAGTTATTATTGACCAGTTCTGAAACACTCTTTCTGTATAAAATGCAAGTGAACATTCAGGGCGCAAAGAGGCCTATAGCAGAAAAAAGAATATGTTCAAATAAAAACTACAATTTAGCTATCTGTGAAACTCCTTACAGTTCTGTGCATTCAACTAACAGAGTTCCACCTTACTTTTGATTGAGCAGTTCTGAAACACCCTTTCTGTAGAAAATGCAAGTGGACATTCAGGGCGCTAAGAGGTCTATGGTGGAAAAAGGATTACCTTAAAATAAAAACTACACAGAAGCAATCTGTGAAAGTTCTTACGGTTCTGTTCTTTAAACTAACACAGTTGAACCTTAATTTTGATTGAACAGTTCTGAAACACTCTTTCTGTAGAAAATGCAAGTGGACATTCATGGCGCTAAGAGGCCTATAGTGGAAAAGGGAATATCTTCAAACAAAACTACAAAGAAGCAATCTGTGAAACTTCTTTCTGTTCTGTGCATTCAACTAACAGAGTTGAACCTTAGTTTTGATTGAGCAGTTCTGAAACACTCTTTCTGAAGAAAATACAAGTGGACATTCAGGGCGCTAAGAGGCCTATGGTGGAAAAAGGAATAAGTTCAAATAAAAACTACACAGAAGATATCTGTGAAACTTCTCTCTGTTCTGTGCATTCAACTAACAGAGTTGAACCTCAGTTTTGATTGAGCAGTTCTGAAACACTCTTTCTGTAGAAAATGCAAGTGGACATTCATGGCGCTAAGAGGCCCATAGTAGAAAAAGGAATATCTTCAAACAAAAACTACACAGAAGCAATCTGTGAAACTTCTTTCTGTTCTGTGCATTCAGCTAACAGAGTTGAACCTTACTTTTGATTGAGCAGTTCTGAAACGTTCTTTCTGTAGATAATGCAAGTGGACCTTCGGAGCGCTAAGAGGCCTATAGCGGAAAAAGTAATATCTTCAAATAAAAACTATACAGAAGCATTCAGTGAAACTTCTTTCTGTTCTCTGCATTCAACTAACAGAGTTTAACCTTACTTTTGATTGAGCAGTTCTGAAACACTCTTTCTGTAGAAAATGCAATTGGACATTCTGGGCGCTAAGAGGCCTATATTGGAAAAGGAATATTTTCAAATAAAAACTGCACAGAAGAAATCTGTGAAAATTCTTACTGTTCTGTGCATTCAACTAACAGAGTTGAACCTCAGTTTTGATTGAGCAAATATGAAACACTCTTTCTGTAGAAAATACAAGTGGACATTCAGGACGCTAAGAGGACTATAGTGGAAAAAGGAAAAAGTTCAAATAAAAACTACACAGGAGCTATCTGTGAAAGTTCTCTCTGTTCTGTGCATTCAACTAACGGAGTTGAACCTTACATTTGATTGAGAAGTTCTGAAACACTCTTTCTGTAGAAAATGCAAGTGGACTTTCGGAGCGCTAAGAGGCCTATAGCGGAAAAAGTTATACCTTCAAATAAAACCTACACAGAAGTATTCTGTGAAACTTATTCCTGTTCTGTGCATTCAACAAACAGAGTTTAACCTTACTTTTGATTGAGCAGTTCTGAAACACTCTTTCTGTAGAAAATGCAACTGGACATTCAGGGCGCTAAGAGGCCTATAGTGGAAAACTATTATTTTCAAATAAAAACTGCACAGAAGAAATCTGTGAAACTTCTTACTGTTCTGTGCATTCAACTAAAAGAGTTGAACCTCAGTTTTGATTGAGCAGTTTTGAAACACTCTTTCTGTAGAAAATACAAGTGGACATTCAGGTCGCTAAGAGGACTATAGTGGAAAAAGGAAAATGTTCACATAAAAACTACACAGAAGCTATCTGTGAAACTTCTCTCTGTTCTGTGCATTCAACTAACAGAGTTTAACCTTACTTTTGATTGAACAGTTCTGAAACACTCTTTCTGTAGAAAATGCAAGTGGACCTTCGGAGCTCTAAGAGGCCTATAGCGGAAAAAGTAATACCTTCAAATACAAACTACACAGAAGGATTCTGTGAAACTTCTTTCTGTTCTTTGCATTCATCTAACAGATTTGAACCTTACTTTCGATTGAGCACTTCTGAAAAACCCTTTCTATAGAAAATGCAATGGGATATTCAGGGAGCTAAGAGGCCTATAGTGGAAAAAGGAATATTTTCAAATAAAAACTGCACAGAAGCAATCTGCGAAACTGCTTACTGTTCCGTGCATTCAACTAATATAGTTGAACGGTAGTTTTTATTGAGCAGTTCTGAAACACTCTTTCTGTAGAAAATGCAAGTGGACATTCAGGGCGCTGAGAGGCCTATAGTGGGAAAAGGAATATCTTCAAATAAATACCACACAGAAACAATGGGTGAAACTTCTTACTGTTCTGTGCATTCAACTAACAGAGTTGAACCTTAGTTTATATTGAGCAGTTATGAAACACCCTTTCTGCAGAAAATGCAAGTGAACATTCAGGGCGCTAGGAGGCCTATAGTTGAAAAAGGTATATGTTCAAATAAAAACTACAAAGAAGCTATCTGTGAAACTTCTTACAGTTCTGTGCATTCAACTAACAGAGTTCAACCTTACTTTTGATTGAGCAGTTCTGAAACACCCTTTCTGTAGAAGATGCAAGTGGACATTCAGAGCGCTAAGAGGCCTATGGTGGAAAAGGAATACCTTCCAATAAAAACTACACAGAAGCAATCTGTGAAACTTCTTACGGTTCTGTTCTTTAAACTAACACAGTTGAACCTTAATTTTGATTGAACAGTTCTGAAACACTCTTTCTGTAGAAAATGCAAGTGGACATTCATGGCGCTAAGAGGCCTATAGTGCAAAAGGGAATATCTTCAAACAAAAACTACAAAGAAGCAATCTGTGAAACTTCTTTCTGTTCTGTGCATTCAACTAACAGAGTTGAACCTTAGTTTTGATTGAACAGTTCTGAAACACTCTTTCTGTAGAAAATACAAATGGACATTCAGGGCGCTAAGTGGCCTACAGTGGAAAAAGGAATAAGTTCAAATAAAAACTACACAGAAGATATCTGTGAAACTTCTCTCTGTTCTGTGCATTCAACTAACAGAGTTGAACCTTAGTTTTGATTGAGCAGTTCTGAAACACTCTTTCTGTAGAAAATGCAAGTGGACATTCATGGCGTTAAGAGGCCCATAGTAGAAAAAGGAATATCTTCAAACAAAAACTACACAGAATCAATCTGTTAAACTTCTTTCTGTTCTGTGCATTCAACTAACAGAGTTGAAGCTTACTTTGATTGAGCAGTTCTGAAACACTCTTTCTGTAGAAAATGCAAGTGGACCTTCGGAGCGCTAAGAGGCCTATAGCTTAAAACGAAATAAATTCAAATAAAAACTACACAGAAGCGTTCTGTGAAACCACTTTCTGTTCTGTGCATTCAACTAACAGAGTTTAACCTTACTTTTGATTGAGCAGTTCTGAAACACTCTTTCTGTAGAAAATGCAAGTGGACATTCATGGCGCTAAGAGGCCCATAGTAGAAAAAGGAATATCTACAAACAAAAACTACACAGAAGCAATCTGTGAAACTACTTTCTGTTCTGTGCATTCAACTAACAGAGTTGAACCATACATTTGATTGAGCAGTTCTGAAACACTCTTTCTGTAGAAAATGCAAGTGGACCTTCGGAGCGCTAAGAGGCCTATAGTGGAAAAAGTAATATCTTCAAATAAAAACTACACAGAAGCATTCTGTGAAACTTTTTTCTGTTCTGTGCATTCAACTAACAGAGTTGAACCTTAGTTTATATTGAGCAGTTATGAAACACTCTTTCTGTAGAAAATGCAAGTGAACATTCAGGGCGCTAAGAGGCCTATAGCGGAAAAATGAATATGTTCAAATAAAAACTACACAGAAGCAATCTGTGAAACTTCTTACTGTGCTGTGCATTCAACAAACAGAGTTGAACCTTAGTTTATATTGAGCAGTTATGAAACAGTCTTTCTGCAGAAAATGCAATTGAACATTCAGGGCGCTAAGAGGCCTGTAGTTGAAAAAGGTATAAGTTCAAATAAAAACTAAAAAGAAGGTATCTGTGAAACTTCTTACAGTTCTCTGCATTCAACAAACAGAGTTCAACCTTACTTTTGATTGAGCAGTTCTGAAACACGCTTTCTGTAGAAAATGCAAGTGGACATTCAGGGCGCTAAGAGGCCTATGGTGGAAAAAGGAATACCTTCAAATAAAAACTACACAGAAGCAATCTGTGAAACTTATTACGGTTCTGTTCTTTAAACTAACACAGTTGAATCTTAATTTTGATTGAACATTTCTGAAACACTCTTTCTGTAGAAAATGCATGTGGACATTCATGACGCTAAGACTACTATAGTGGAAAAGGGAATATCTTCAAACAAAAACTACAAAGAAGCAATCTGTGAAACTTCTTTCTGTTCTGTGCATTCAACTAACAGAGTTGAACCTTAGTTTTGATTGAGCAGTTCTGAAACACTCTTTCTGTAGAAAATACAAGGGGACATTCAGGGCGCTAAGAGACCTATAGTGGAAAAAGGAATAAGTTCAAATAAAAACTAGACAGAAGATATCTGTGAAACTTCTCTCTGTTCTGTGCATTCAACTAACAGAGTTGAAACTTAGTTTTGATTGAGCAGTTCTGAAACACTCTTTCTGTGGAAAATGCAAGTGGACATTCAGGGCGCTAAGAGGCCTGTAGTGGAAAAGGTATATTTTCAAATAAAAACTGCACAGAAGAAATCTGTGAAACTTCTTACTGTTCTGTGCATTCAGCTAACAGAGTTGAACCTCAGTTTTGATTGAGCAGTTCTGAAACACTCTTTCTGTAGAAAATACAAGTGGACATTCAGGGCGCTAAGAGGCCTATAGTGGAAAACGGAAAAACTTCACATAAAAACTACACAGAAGCTATCTGTGAAACTTCTCTCTGTTCTGTGCATTCAACTAACGGAGTTGAACCTTACATTTGATTGAGAAGTTCTGAAACACTCTTTCTGTAGAAAATGCAAGTGGACCTTCGGAGCGCTAAGAGGCCTATAGCGGAAAAAGTAATACCTTCAAACACAAACTACACGGAAGCATTCTGTGAAACTTCTTTCTGTTCTTTGCATTCCTCTAACAGAGTTGAACCTTACTTTTGATTGAGCACTTCTGAAACACCCTTTCTATAGAAAATGCAACTGGACATTCAGGGAGCTAAGAGGCCTATAGTGGAAAAAGGAATATTTTCAAATAAAAACTGCACAGAAGCAATCTGCGAAACTTCTTACTGTTCTGTGCATTCAACTAACATAGTTGAACGTTAGTTTTTATTGAGCAGTTCTGAAACACTCTTTCTGTAGAAAATGCAAGTGGACATTCAGGGCGCTGAGAGGCCTATAGTGGGAAAAGGAATATCTTCAAATAAAAACCACACAGAAGTAATGTGTGAAATTTCTTACTGTTCTGTGCATTCAACTAACAGAGCTGAACTTTAGTTAGTATTGAGCAGTTCTGAAACACTCTTTCTGTAGAAAATGCAAGTGAACATTCAGGGCGCTAAGAGGCTTATAGCGGAAAAATGAATATGTTCAAATAAAAACTACACAGAAGCAATCTGTGAAACTTCTTACTGTTCTGTGCATTCAACAAACAGAGTTGAACCTTAGTTTATATTGGGCAGTTATGAAACACTCTTTCTGCAGAAAATGCAATTGAACATTCAGGGCGCTAAGAGGCCTGTAGTTGAAAAAGGTATAAATTCAAATAAAAACTAAAAACAAGCTATCTGTGAAACTTCTTACAGTTCTGTGCATTCAACCAACAGAGTTCAACCTTACTTTTGATTGAGCAGTTCTGAAACACGCTTTCTGTAGAAAATGCAAGTGGACATTCAGGGCGCTAAGAGGCCTATGGTGGAAAAAGGAATACCTTCAAATAAAAACTACACAGAAGCAATCTGTGAAACTTATTACGGTTCTGTTCTTTAAACTAACACAGTTGAATCTTAATTTTGATTGAACATTTCTGAAACACTCTTTCTGTAGAAAAGGCAAGTGGACATTCATGACGCTAAGACTACTGTAGTGGAAAAGGGAATATCGTCAAACAAAAACTACAAAGAAGCAATCTGTGAAACTTCTTTCTGTTCTGTGCATTCAACTAACAGAGTTGAACCTTAGTTTTGATTGAGCAGTTCTGAAACACTCTTTCTGTAGAAAATACAAGTGGACATTCAGGGCGCTAAGAGACCTCTAGTGGAAAAAGGAATAAGTTCAAATAAAAACTAGACAGAAGATATCTGTGAAACTTCTCTCTGTTCTGTGCATTGAACTAACAGAGTTGAACCTTAGTTTTGATTGAGCAGTTCTGAAACACTCTTTCTGTAGAAAATGCAAGTGGACATTCATGGCGCTAAGAGGCCTATAGTGGAAAAGGGAATATCTTCAAACAAAACTACAAAGAAGCAATCTGTGAAACTTCTTTCTGTTCTGTGCATTCAACTAACAGAGTTGAACCTTAGTTTTGATTGAGCAGTTCTGAAACACTCTTTCTGAAGAAAATACAAGTGGACATTCAGGGCGCTAAGAGGCCTATGGTGGAAAAAGGAATAAGTTCAAATAAAAACTACACAGAAGATATCTGTGAAACTTCTCTCTGTTCTGTGCATTCAACTAACAGAGTTGAACCTCAGTTTTGATTGAGCAGTTCTGAAACACTCTTTCTGTAGAAAATGCAAGTGGACATTCATGGCGCTAAGAGGCCCATAGTAGAAAAAGGAATATCTTCAAACAAAAACTACACAGAAGCAATCTGTGAAACTTCTTTCTGTTCTGTGCATTCAGCTAACAGAGTTGAACCTTACTTTTGATTGAGCAGTTCTGAAACGTTCTTTCTGTAGATAATGCAAGTGGACCTTCGGAGCGCTAAGAGGCCTATAGCGGAAAAAGTAATATCTTCAAATAAAAACTATACAGAAGCATTCAGTGAAACTTCTTTCTGTTCTCTGCATTCAACTAACAGAGTTTAACCTTACTTTTGATTGAGCAGTTCTGAAACACTCTTTCTGTAGAAAATGCAATTGGACATTCTGGGCGCTAAGAGGCCTATATTGGAAAAGGAATATTTTCAAATAAAAACTGCACAGAAGAAATCTGTGAAAATTCTTACTGTTCTGTGCATTCAACTAACAGAGTTGAACCTCAGTTTTGATTGAGCAGATATGAAACACTCTTTCTGTAGAAAATACAAGTGGACATTCAGGACGCTAAGAGGACTATAGTGGAAAAAGGAAAAAGTTCAAATAAAAACTACACAGGAGCTATCTGTGAAAGTTCTCTCTGTTCTGTGCATTCAACTAACGGAGTTGAACCTTACATTTGATTGAGAAGTTCTGAAACACTCTTTCTGTAGAAAATGCAAGTGGACTTTCGGAGCGCTAAGAGGCCTATAGCGGAAAAAGTTATACCTTCAAATAAAACCTACACAGAAGTATTCTGTGAAACTTATTCCTGTTCTGTGCATTCAACAAACAGAGTTTAACCTTACTTTTGATTGAGCAGTTCTGAAACACTCTTTCTGTAGAAAATGCAACTGGACATTCAGGGCGCTAAGAGGCCTATAGTGGAAAACTATTATTTTCAAATAAAAACTGCACAGAAGAAATCTGTGAAACTTCTTACTGTTCTGTGCATTCAACTAAAAGAGTTGAACCTCAGTTTTGATTGAGCAGTTTTGAAACACTCTTTCTGTAGAAAATACAAGTGGACATTCAGGTCGCTAAGAGGACTATAGTGGAAAAAGGAAAATGTTCACATAAAAACTACACAGAAGCTATCTGTGAAACTTCTCTCTGTTCTGTGCATTCAACTAACAGAGTTTAACCTTACTTTTGATTGAACAGTTCTGAAACACTCTTTCTGTAGAAAATGCAAGTGGACCTTCGGAGCTCTAAGAGGCCTATAGCGGAAAAAGTAATACCTTCAAATACAAACTACACAGAAGGATTCTGTGAAACTTCTTTCTGTTCTTTGCATTCATCTAACAGATTTGAACCTTACTTTCGATTGAGCACTTCTGAAAAACCCTTTCTATAGAAAATGCAATGGGATATTCAGGGAGCTAAGAGGCCTATAGTGGAAAAAGGAATATTTTCAAATAAAAACTGCACAGAAGCAATCTGCGAAACTGCTTACTGTTCCGTGCATTCAACTAATATAGTTGAACGGTAGTTTTTATTGAGCAGTTCTGAAACACTCTTTCTGTAGAAAATGCAAGTGGACATTCAGGGCGCTGAGAGGCCTATAGTGGGAAAAGGAATATCTTCAAATAAAAACCACACAGAAACAATGGGTGAAACTTCTTACTGTTCTGTGCATTCAACTAACAGAGTTGAACCTTAGTTTATATTGAGCAGTTATGAAACACCCTTTCTGCAGAAAATGCAAGTGAACATTCAGGGCGCTAGGAGGCCTATAGTTGAAAAAGGTATATGTTCAAATAAAAACTACAAAGAAGCTATCTGTGAAACTTCTTACAGTTCTGTGCATTCAACTAACAGAGTTCAACCTTACTTTTGATTGAGCAGTTCTGAAACACCCTTTCTGTAGAAGATGCAAGTGGACATTCAGAGCGCTAAGAGGCCTATGGTGGAAAAGGAATACCTTCCAATAAAAACTACACAGAAGCAATCTGTGAAACTTCTTACGGTTCTGTTCTTTAAACTAACACAGTTGAACCTTAATTTTGATTGAACAGTTCTGAAACACTCTTTCTGTAGAAAATGCAAGTGGACATTCATGGCGCTAAGAGGCCTATAGTGCAAAAGGGAATATCTTCAAACAAAAACTACAAAGAAGCAATCTGTGAAACTTCTTTCTGTTCTGTGCATTCAACTAACAGAGTTGAACCTTAGTTTTGATTGAACAGTTCTGAAACACTCTTTCTGTAGAAAATACAAATGGACATTCAGGGCGCTAAGTGGCCTACAGTGGAAAAAGGAATAAGTTCAAATAAAAACTACACAGAAGATATCTGTGAAACTTCTCTCTGTTCTGTGCATTCAACTAACAGAGTTGAACCTTAGTTTTGATTGAGCAGTTCTGAAACACTCTTTCTGTAGAAAATGCAAGTGGACATTCATGGCGTTAAGAGGCCCATAGTAGAAAAAGGAATATCTTCAAACAAAAACTACACAGAATCAATCTGTTAAACTTCTTTCTGTTCTGTGCATTCAACTAACAGAGTTGAAGCTTACTTTGATTGAGCAGTTCTGAAACACTCTTTCTGTAGAAAATGCAAGTGGACCTTCGGAGCGCTAAGAGGCCTATAGCTTAAAACGAAATAAATTCAAATAAAAACTACACAGAAGCGTTCTGTGAAACCACTTTCTGTTCTGTGCATTCAACTAACAGAGTTTAACCTTACTTTTGATTGAGCAGTTCTGAAACACTCTTTCTGTAGAAAATGCAAGTGGACATTCATGGCGCTAAGAGGCCCATAGTAGAAAAAGGAATATCTACAAACAAAAACTACACAGAAGCAATCTGTGAAACTACTTTCTGTTCTGTGCATTCAACTAACAGAGTTGAACCATACATTTGATTGAGCAGTTCTGAAACACTCTTTCTGTAGAAAATGCAAGTGGACCTTCGGAGCGCTAAGAGGCCTATAGTGGAAAAAGTAATATCTTCAAATAAAAACTACACAGAAGCATTCTGTGAAACTTTTTTCTGTTCTGTGCATTCAACTAACAGAGTTGAACCTTAGTTTATATTGAGCAGTTATGAAACACTCTTTCTGTAGAAAATGCAAGTGAACATTCAGGGCGCTAAGAGGCCTATAGCGGAAAAATGAATATGTTCAAATAAAAACTACACAGAAGCAATCTGTGAAACTTCTTACTGTGCTGTGCATTCAACAAACAGAGTTGAACCTTAGTTTATATTGAGCAGTTATGAAACAGTCTTTCTGCAGAAAATGCAATTGAACATTCAGGGCGCTAAGAGGCCTGTAGTTGAAAAAGGTATAAGTTCAAATAAAAACTAAAAAGAAGGTATCTGTGAAACTTCTTACAGTTCTCTGCATTCAACCAACAGAGTTCAACCTTACTTTTGATTGAGCAGTTCTGAAACACGCTTTCTGTAGAAAATGCAAGTGGACATTCAGGGCGCTAAGAGGCCTATGGTGGAAAAAGGAATACCTTCAAATAAAAACTACACAGAAGCAATCTGTGAAACTTATTACGGTTCTGTTCTTTAAACTAACACAGTTGAATCTTAATTTTGATTGAACATTTCTGAAACACTCTTTCTGTAGAAAATGCATGTGGACATTCATGACGCTAAGACTACTATAGTGGAAAAGGGAATATCTTCAAACAAAAACTACAAAGAAGCAATCTGTGAAACTTCTTTCTGTTCTGTGCATTCAACTAACAGAGTTGAACCTTAGTTTTGATTGAGCAGTTCTGAAACACTCTTTCTGTAGAAAATACAAGGGGACATTCAGGGCGCTAAGAGACCTATAGTGGAAAAAGGAATAAGTTCAAATAAAAACTAGACAGAAGATATCTGTGAAACTTCTCTCTGTTCTGTGCATTCAACTAACAGAGTTGAAACTTAGTTTTGATTGAGCAGTTCTGAAACACTCTTTCTGTAGAAAATGCAAGTGGACATTCAGGGCGCTAAGAGGCCTATAGTGGAAAAGGTATATTTTCAAATAAAAACTGCACAGAAGAAATCTGTGAAACTTCTTACTGTTCTGTGCATTCAACTAACAGAGTTGAACCTCAGTTTTGATTGAGCAGTTCTGAAACACTCTTTCTGTAGAAAATACAAGTGGACATTCAGGGCGCTAAGAGGCCTATAGTGGAAAACGGAAAAAGTTCACATAAAAACTACACAGAAGCTATCTGTGAAACTTCTCTCTGTTCTGTGCATTCAACTAACGGAGTTGAACCTTACATTTGATTGAGAAGTTCTGAAACACTCTTTCTGTAGAAAATGCAAGTGGACCTTCGGAGCGCTAAGAGGCCTATAGCGGAAAAAGTAATACCTTCAAACACAAACTACACGGAAGCATTCTGTGAAACTTCTTTCTGTTCTTTGCATTCCTCTAACAGAGTTGAACCTTACTTTTGATTGAGCACTTCTGAAACACCCTTTCTATAGAAAATGCAACTGGACATTCAGGGAGCTAAGAGGCCTATAGTGGAAAAAGGAATATTTTCAAATAAAAACTGCACAGAAGCAATCTGCGAAACTTCTTACTGTTCTGTGCATTCAACTAACATAGTTGAACGTTAGTTTTTATTGAGCAGTTCTGAAACACTCTTTCTGTAGAAAATGCAAGTGGACATTCAGGGCGCTGAGAGGCCTATAGTGGGAAAAGGAATATCTTCAAATAAAAACCACACAGAAGTAATGTGTGAAATTTCTTACTGTTCTGTGCATTCAACTAACAGAGCTGAACTTTAGTTAGTATTGAGCAGTTCTGAAACACTCTTTCTGTAGAAAATGCAAGTGAACATTCAGGGCGCTAAGAGGCTTATAGCGGAAAAATGAATATGTTCAAATAAAAACTACACAGAAGCAATCTGTGAAACTTCTTACTGTTCTGTGCATTCAACAAACAGAGTTGAACCTTAGTTTATATTGGGCAGTTATGAAACACTCTTTCTGCAGAAAATGCAATTGAACATTCAGGGCGCTAAGAGGCCTGTAGTTGAAAAAGGTATAAATTCAAATAAAAACCAAAAACAAGCTATCTGTGAAACTTCTTACAGTTCTGTGCATTCAACCAACAGAGTTCAACCTTACTTTTGATTGAGCAGTTCTGAAACACGCTTTCTGTAGAAAATGCAAGTGGACATTCAGGGCGCTAAGAGGCCTATGGTGGAAAAAGGAATACCTTCAAATAAAAACTACACAGAAGCAATCTGTGAAACTTATTACGGTTCTGTTCTTTAAACTAACACAGTTGAATCTTAATTTTGATTGAACATTTCTGAAACACTCTTTCTGTAGAAAAGGCAAGTGGACATTCATGACGCTAAGACTACTGTAGTGGAAAAGGGAATATCGTCAAACAAAAACTACAAAGAAGCAATCTGTGAAACTTCTTTCTGTTCTGTGCATTCAACTAACAGAGTTGAACCTTAGTTTTGATTGAGCAGTTCTGAAACACTCTTTCTGTAGAAAATACAAGTGGACATTCAGGGCGCTAAGAGACCTCTAGTGGAAAAAGGAATAAGTTCAAATAAAAACTAGACAGAAGATATCTGTGAAACTTCTCTCTGTTCTGTGCATTGAACTAACAGAGTTGAACCTTAGTTTTGATTGAGCAGTTCTGAAACACTCTTTCTGTAGAAAATGCAAGTGGACATTCATGGCGATAAGAGGCCCATAGTAGAAAAAGGAATATCTTCAAACAAAAACTACACAGAAGCAATCTGTGAAACTTCTTTCTGTTCTGTGCATTGAACTAACAGAGTTGAACCTTACTTTTCATTGAGCAGTTCTGAAACACTCTTTCTGTAGAAAATGCAAGTGGACCTTCGGAGCACTAAGAGGCCTATAGCGGAAAAAGTAATATCTTCAAATAAACACTACACAGAAGAATTCTGTGAAACTTCTTCCTGTTCTGTGCATTCAACTAACAGAGTTTAACCTTACTTTTGATTGAGCAGTTGTGAAACACTCTTTCTGTAGAAAATGCAATTGGACATTCAGGGCGCTAAGAGGCCTATAGTGGAAAAGGAATATTTTCAAATAAAAACTGCACAGAAGAAATCTGTGAAACTTCTTACTCTTCTGTGCACTCAACTAACAGAGTTGAAACACAGTTTTGATTGAGCAGTTCTGAAACACTCTTTCTGTAGAAAATACAAGTGGACATTCAGGGCGCTAAGAGGACTATAGTGGAAAAAGGAAAAAGTTCACATAAAAACTACTCAGAAGCTATCTTTGAAACTTCTCTCTGTTCTGTGCATTCAAATAACGGAGTTGAACCTTACTTTTGATTGAGAAGTTCTGAAACACTCATTCTGTAGAAAATGCAAGTGGACCTTCAGAGCGCTAAGAGGCCTAGAGCGGAAAAAGTAATACCTTGAAATACAAACCACACAGAAGCATTCTGTGAAACTTCTTCCTGTTCTTTGCATTCATCTAACAGAGTTGAACCTTACTTTTGATTGAGCACTTCTGAAACACCCTTTCTATAGAAAATGCAATTGGACATTCAGGGAGCTAACAGGCCTATAGTGGAAAAAGGAATATTTTCAAATAAAAACTGCACAGAAGCAATCTGCGAAACTTCTTACTGTTCCGTGCATTCAATTAACATAGTTGAACGGTAGTTTTTATTGAGCAGTTCTTAAACACCCTTTCTGTAGAAAATGGAAGTGGACATTCAGGGCGCTGAGACGCCTATAGTGGGAAAAGGAATATCTTCAAATAAAAACCACACAGAAGCAATCTGTGAAACTTCTTACTGTTCTGTGCATTCAACTAACAGAGTTGAACCTTAGTTATTATTGAGCAGTTCTGAAACAATCTTTCTGTAGAAAATGCAAGTACACATTCAGGGCGCTAAGAGGCCTTTAGCGGAAAAATGAATATGTTCAAATAAAAACTACACAGAAGCAATCTGTGAAACTTCTTACTGTTCTGTGCATTCAACTAACAGAGTTGAACCTTAGTTTATATTGAGCAGTTATGAAACACTCTTTCTGCAGAAAATGCAAGTGAACATTCAGGGCGCTAATATTCCTATAGTGGAAAAAGATATATGTTCAAATAAAAACTACAAAGAAGCTATCTGTGAAACTTCTTACAGATCTGTGCATTCAACTAACAGAGTTCAACCTTACTTTTGATTGAGCAGTTCTGAAACACCCTTTCTGTAGAAAATGCAAGTGGACATTCAGGGCGCTAAGAGGCCTATGGTGGAAAAAGGAATACCTGCAAATAAAAACTACACAGAAGCAATCTGTGAAACTGCTTACGGTTCTGTTGTATAAACTAACACAGTTGAACCTTGATTTTGATTGAACAGTTCTGAAACACTCTTTCTGTAGAAAATGCAAGTGGACATTCATGGCGCTAATAGGCCTATAGTGGAAAAGGGAATATCTTCAAACAAAAACTACACGAAGCATTCTCTGAAACTTCTTTCTGTTCTTTGCATTCATCTAACAGAGTTGAACCTTACTTTTGATGGAGCACTTCTGAAACACCCTTTCTATAGAAAATGCAATTGGACATTCAGGGCGCTAAGAGGCCTACAGTGGAAAAAGGAATATTTTCAAATAAAAACAGCACAGAAGCAATCTGCAAAACTTCTTACTGTTCTGTGCATTCAACTAACACAGTTGAACGGTAGTTTTTATTGAGCAGTTCTGAAACACTCTTTCTGTAGAAAATGCAAGTGGACATTCAGGGCGCTGAGAGGCCTATAGTGGGAAAAGGAATATCTTCAAATAAAAACCACACAGAAGCAATCTGGGAAACCTCTTACTGTTCTGTGCATTCAACTAACAGAGTTGAACCTTACTTTTGATTGAGCAGTTCTGAAACACTCGTTCTGTAGAAAATGCAAGTGGCCATTCAGAGCGCTAAGAGGCCTATAGCGGAAAAAGGAATACCTTCAAATACAAACTACACAGAAGAATTCTGTGAAACTTCTTTCTGTTCTTTGTGTTCATCTAACAGAGTTTAACCTTACTCTTGATTGAGCAGTTCTGAAACACCCTTTCTGTAGAAAATGCAATTGGACATTCAGGGCGCTAAGAGGCCTATAGTGGAAAAGGAATATTTTCAAATAAAAACTGCACAGAAGAAATCTTTGAAACTTCTTACAGTTCTGTGCATTCAACTAACAGAGTTGAACCTCAGTTTTGATTGAGCAGTTCTGAAACACTCTTTCTGTAGAAAATACAAGTGGACATTCAGGGCGCTAAGAGGACTATAGTGGAAAAAGGAAAAAGTTCACATAAAAACTACACAGAAGCTATCTGTGAAACTTCTCTCTGTTCTGTGCCTTCAACTAACGGAGTTGAACCTTACTTTCGATTGAGAAGATCTGAAACACTCTTTCTGTAGAAAATGCAAGTGGACCTTCGGAGCGCTAAGAGGCCTATAGCGGAAAAAGGAATACCTTCAAATACAAACTACACAGAAGCATTCTGTGAAACTACTTTCTGTTCTTTGCATTCGTCTAACAGAGTTGAACCTTACTTTTGATTCAGCACTTGTGAAACACCCATTCTATAGAATATGCTATTGGACATTCAGGGAGCTAAGAGGCCCATAGTGGAAAAAGGAATATTTTCAAATAAAAACTGCACAGAAGAAATCTGCGAAACTTCTTACAGTTCTGTGCATTCAACTAACATAGTTGAACGGTAGTTTTTATTGAGCAGTTCTGAAACGCTCTTTCTGTAGAAAATGAAAGTGGACATTCAGGGCGCTGAGAGGCCTATAGTGGGAAATTGAATATTTTCAAATAAAAACCAAACAGAAGCAATCTGTGAAACTTCTTACGGTTCTGTTCTTTAAACTAAAACAGTTGAAACTTCATTTTGATTGAACAGTTCTGAAACACTCTTTCTGTAGAAAATGCAAGTGGACATTCATGGCGCTAAGAAGCCTATAGTGGAAAAGGGAATATCTTCAAGCAAAAACTACAAAGAAGCAATCTGTGAAACTTCTTTCTTTTCTGTGCATTCAAATAACAGAGTTGAACCTTAGTTTTGATTGAGCAGTTCTGAAACACTCTTTCTGTAGAAAATACTTGTGGACATTCAGGGCGTTAAGAGGCCTATAGTGGAAAAAGGAATAAGTTCAAATAAAAACTACACAGAAAATATCTGTGAAACTTCTCTCTGTTCTGTGCATTCAACTAACAGTGTTGAACCTTAGTTTTGATTGAGCAATTCTGAAACACTCTTTCTGTAGAAAATGCAAGTGGACATTCATGGCGCTAAGAGGCCCATAGTAGAAAACGGAATATCTTCAAACAAAAACTACACAGAAGCAATCTGTGAAACTTCTTTCTGTTCTGTGTATTCAATTAACAGAGTTGAACCTTACTTTTGATTGAGCAGTTCTGAAACACTCTTTCTGTAGAAAATGCAAGTGGACCTTCGGAGCGCTAAGAGGCCTATAGCGGAAAAAGAAATATCTTCAAATAAAAACTACACAGAAGCATTCTGTGAAACTTCTTTCTGTTCTGTGCATTCAACTAACAGAGTTCAACCTTACTTTTGATTGAGCAGTTCTGAAACTCCCTTTCTGTAGAAAATGCAAGTGGACATTCAGGGCGCTAACAGGCCTATGGTGGAAAAAGGAATATCTTCAAATAAAAACTACACAGAAGCAATCTGTGAAACTTCTTACGGTTCTGTTCTTTAAACTAACACAGTTGAACCTTAATTTTGATTGAACAGTTCTGAAACACTCTTTCTGTAGAAAATGCAAGTGGACATTCATGGCGCTAAGAGGCCTATAGTGGAAAAGGGAATATCTTCAAACAAAAACTACAAAGAAGCAATCTGTGAAACTACTTTCTGTTCTGTGCATTCAACTAACAGAGTTGAACTTTAGTTTTGATTGAACAGTTCTGAAACACTCTTTCTGTAGAAAATACAAGTGGACATTCAGGGCGCTAAGTGGCCTATAGTGGAAAAAGGAATAAGTTCAAATAAAAACTACACAGAAGATATCTGTGAAACTTCTCTCTGTTCTGTGCATTCAACTAACAGTGTTGAACCTTAGTTTTGATTGAGCAGTTCTGAAACACTCTTTCTGTAGAAAATGCAAGTGGACATTCATGGCGCTAAGAGGCCCATAGTAGAAAACGGAATATCTTCAAACAAAAACTACACAGAAGCAATCTGTGAAACTTCTTTCTGTTCTGTGTATTCAATTAACAGAGTTGAACCTTACTTTTGATTGAGCAGTTCTGAAACACTCTTTCTGTAGAAAATGCAAGTGGACCTTCGGAGCGCTAAGAGGCCTATAGCGGAAAAAGAAATATCTTCAAATAAAAACTACACAGAAGCATTCTGTGAAACTTCTTTCTGTTCTGTGCATTCAACTAACAGAGTTTAACCTTACTTTTGATTGAGCAGTTCTGAAACACTCTTTCTGTAGAAAATGCAATTGGACATTCAGGGCGCTAAGAGGCCTATAGTGAAAAAGGAATATTTTCACATAAAAACTGCACAGAAGAAATCTGTGGAACTTCTTACTGTTCTGTGCATTCAACTAACAGAGTTGAACCTCAGTTTTGATTGAGCAGTTCTGAAACACTCTTTCTGTAGAAAATACAAGTGGACATTCAGGGCGCTAAGTGGACTATAGTGGAAAAAGGAAAAAGTTCACATAAAAACTACACAGAAGCTATCTGCGAAACTTCTCTCTGTTCTGTGCATTCAACTAACGGAGTTGAACCTTACTTTTGATTCAGAAGTTCTGAAACACTCTTTCTGTAGAAAATGCAAGTGGACCTTCGGAGCGCTAAGAGGCCTATAGCGGAAAAAGTAATACCTTCAAATACAAACTACACTGAAGGATTCTGTGAAACTGCTTTCTGTTCTTTGCATTCATCTAACAGAGTTGAACCTTACTTTTGATTGAGCACTTCTGAAACACCCTTTCTATAGAAAATGCAATTGGACATTCAGGGAGCTAAGAGGCCTATAGTGGAAAAAGGAATATTTTCAAATAAAAACTGCACAGAAGCAATCTGCGAAACTTCTTACTCTTCTGTGCATTCAACTAACATAGTTGAACGGTAGTTTTTATTGAGCAGTTCTGAAACACTCTTTCTGTAGAAAATGCAAGTGGACATTCAGGGCGCTGAGAGGCCTATAGTGGGAAAAGGAATATCTTCATATCAAAACCACACAGAAGCAATCTGTGAAACTTCTTACTGTTCTGTGCATTCAAATAACAGAGTTGAACCTTAGTTATTATTGAGCAGTTCTGAAACCCTCTTTCTGTAGAAAATGCACGTGAACATTCAGGGCGCTTAGAGGCCTATAGCGGAAAAATGAATATTATCAAATAAAAACTACACAGAAGCAATCTGTGAAACTTCTTACTGTTCTGTGCATTCAACTAACAGAGTTGAACCTTAGTTTATATTGAGCAGTTATGAAACACTCTTTCTGCAGAAAATGCAAGTGAACATTCAGGGCGCTAAGAGGCCTATAGTTGAAAAAGGTATATGTTCAAATAAAAATTACAAAGAAGCTATCTGTGAAACTTCTTACAGTTCTGTGCATTCAACTAACAGAGTTCAACCTTACTTTTGATTGAGCAGTTCTGAAACAACCTTTCTGTAGAAAATGCAAGTATACATTCAGGGCGCTAAGAGGCCTATGGTGGAAAAAGGAATACCTTCCAATAAAAAATACACAGAAGCAATCTGTGAAACTTCTTCCGGTTCTGTTCTTTAAACTAACACAGTTGAACCTTAATTTTGATTGAACAGTTCTGAAACACTCCTTCTGTAGTAAATGCAAGTGGACATTCATGGAGCTAAGAGGCTTATAGTACAAAAGGGAATATCTTCAAACAAAAACTACAAAGAAGCAATCTGTGAAACTTCTTTCAGATCTGTGCATTCAACTAACAGAGTTGAACCTTAGTTTTGATTGAGGAGTTCTGAAACACTCTTTCTGTGGAAAACAGAAGTGGACATTCAGGGCGCTAAGAGGCCTATAGTGGAAAAAGGAATAAGTTCAAATAAAAACTACACGGAAGCAATCTGTGAAACTTCTTTCTGTTCTGTGCGTTCAACTAACGGAGTTGAACCTTACTTTTGACTGAGCAGTTCTGAAAAACTCTTTCTGTAGAAAATGCAAGTGGACCTTCGGAGCGCTAAGAGGCCTATAGCGGAAAAAGTAATATCTTCAAATAAAAACTACACAGAAGCATTCTGTGAAACTTCTTTCTGTTCTGTGCATTCAACTGACAGAGTTTAACCTTACTTTTGATTGAGCAGTTCTGAAACACTCTTTCTGTAGGAAATGCAATTGGACATTCAGGGCGCTAAGAGGCCTATAGTGGAAAAGGAATATTTTCAAATAAAAACTGCACAAAAGAAATCTGTGAAACTTCTTACTGTTCTGTGCATTCAACTAACAGAGTTGAACCTCAGTTTTGACTGAGCAGTTCTGAAACTCTCTTTCTGTAGAAAATACAAGTGGACATTCAGGGCGCTAAAAGGACTATAGTGGAAAAAGGAAAAGGTTCACATAAAAACTTCACAGAAGCTATCTGTGAAACTTCTCTCTGTTCTGTGCATTCAACTAACGGAGTTGAACCTTACTTTTGACTGAGAAGTTCTGAAACACTCTTTCTGTAGAAAATGCAAGTGGAAATTCAGGGCGCTAAGAGGCCTGTAGCGGAAAAGGAAGATTTTCAAATAAAAACTTCACAGAAGAAATCTGTGAAACTTCTTTCTGTTCTGTGCATTCAACTAACCGAGTTGAACCTCAGTTTTTATTGAGCAGTTCTGAAACACTCTTTCTGTAGAAAATACAAGTGAACATTCAGGGCGCTAAGAGGCCTAGAGTGGAAAAAGGAAAAAGTTCACATGAAAACTTCACAGAAGCTATCGGTGAAACTTCTCTCTGTTCTGTGCATTCAACTAACGGAGATGAACCTTACTTTTGATTGAGAATTTCTGAAACACTCTTTCTGTAGAAAATGCAAGTGGACCTTCGGAGCGCTAAGAGGCCTATAGCGGAAAAAGTAATACCTTCAAATACAAACTACACAGAAGAATTCTGTGAAACTTCTTTCTGTTCTTTGTGTTCATCTAACAGAGTTTAACCTTACTCTTGATTGAGCAGTTCTGAAACACTCTTTCTGTAGAAAATGCAGTTGGACATTCAGGGCGCTAAGAGGCCTATAGTGGAAAAGGAATACTTTCAAATAAAAACTGCACAGAAGAAATATGTGAAACTTCTTACAGTTCTGTGCATTCAACTAACAGAGTTGAACCTCAGTTTTGATTGAGCAGTTCTGAAACACTCTTTCTGTAGAAAATACAAGTGGACATTCAGGGCGCTAAGAGGACTATAGTGGAAAAAGGAAAAAGTTCACATAAAAACTACACAGAAGCTATCTGTGAAACTTCTCTCTGTTCTGTGCATTCAACTAACGGAGTTGAACCTTACTTTTGATTGAGAAGTTCTGAAACACTCATTCTGTAGAAAATGCAAGTGGACCTTCAGAGCGCTAAGAGGCCTATAGCGGAAAAAGTAATAACTTCAAATACAAACCACACAGAAGCATTCTGTGAAACTTCTTCCTGTTCTTTGCATTCATCTAACAGAGTTGAACCTTACTTTTGATTGAGCACTTCTGAAACACCCTTTCTATAGAAAATGCAATTGGACATTCAGGGAGCTAACAGGCCTATAGTGGAAAAAGGAATATTTTCAAATAAAAACTGCACAGAAGCAATCTGCGAAACTTCTTACTGTTCCGTGCATTCAATTAACATAGTTGAACGGTAGTTTTTATTGAGCAGTTCTTAAACACCCTTTCTGTAGAAAATGGAAGTGGACATTCAGGGCGCTGAGACGCCTATAGTGGGAAAAGGAATATCTTCAAATAAAAACCACACAGAAGCAATCTGTGAAACTTCTTACTGTTCTGTGCATTCAACTAACAGAGTTGAACCTTAGTTATTATTGAGCAGTTCTGAAACAATCTTTCTGTAGAAAATGCAAGTACACATTCAGGGCGCTAAGAGGCCTTTAGCGGAAAAATGAATATGTTCAAATAAAAACTACACAGAAGCAATCTGTGAAACTTCTTACTGTTCTGTGCATTCAACTAACAGAGTTGAACCTTAGTTTATATTGAGCAGTTATGAAACACTCTTTCTGCAGAAAATGCAAGTGAACATTCAGGGCGCTAATAGGCCTATAGTGGAAAAAGATATATGTTCAAATAAAAACTACAAAGAAGCTATCTGTGAAACTTCTTACAGATCTGTGCATTCAACTAACAGAGTTCAACCTTACTTTTGATTGAGCAGTTCTGAAACACCCTTTCTGTAGAAAATGCAAGTGGACATTCAGGGCGCTAAGAGGCCTATGGTGGAAAAAGGAATACCTTCAAATAAAAACTACACAGAAGCAATCTGTGAAACTGCTTACGGTTCTGTTGTATAAACTAACACAGTTGAACCTTGATTTTGATTGAACAGTTCTGAAACACTCTTTCTGTAGAAAATGCAAGTGGACATTCATGGCGCTAATAGGCCTATAGTGGAAAAGGGAATATCTTCAAACAAAAACTACACAGAAGCATTCTCTGAAACTTCTTTCTGTTCTTTGCATTCATCTAACAGAGTTGAACCTTACTTTTGATGGAGCACTTCTGAAACACCCTTTCTATAGAAAATGCAATTGGACATTCAGGGCGCTAAGAGGCCTACAGTGGAAAAAGGAATATTTTCAAATAAAAACAGCACAGAAGCAATCTGCAAAACTTCTTACTGTTCTGTGCATTCAACTAACACAGTTGAACGGTAGTTTTTATTGAGCAGTTCTGAAACACTCTTTCTGTAGAAAATGCAAGTGGACATTCAGGGCGCTGAGAGGCCTATAGTGGGAAAAGGAATATCTTCAAATAAAAACCACACAGAAGCAATCTGGGAAACCTCTTACTGTTCTGTGCATTCAACTAACAGAGTTGAACCTTACTTTTGATTGAGCAGTTCTGAAACACTCGTTCTGTAGAAAATGCAAGTGGCCATTCAGAGCGCTAAGAGGCCTATAGCGGAAAAAGGAATACCTTCAAATACAAACTACACAGAAGAATTCTGTGAAACTTCTTTCTGTTCTTTGTGTTCATCTAACAGAGTTTAACCTTACTCTTGATTGAGCAGTTCTGAAACACCCTTTCTGTAGAAAATGCAGTTGGACATTCAGGGCGCTAAGAGGCCTATAGTGGAAAAGGAATATTTTCAAATAAAAACTGCACAGAAGAAATCTTTGAAACTTCTTACAGTTCTGTGCATTCAACTAACAGAGTTGAACCTCAGTTTTGATTGAGCAGTTCTGAAACACTCTTTCTGTAGAAAATACAAGTGGACATTCAGGGCGCTAAGAGGACTGTAGTGGAAAAAGGAAAAAGTTCACATAAAAACTACACAGAAGCTATCTGTGAAACTTCTCTCTGTTCTGTGCCTTCAAACTAACGGAGTTGAACCTTACTTTCGATTGAGAAGATCTGAAACACTCTTTCTGTAGAAAATGCAAGTGGACCTTCGGAGCGCTAAGAGGCCT
Source organism: Nomascus leucogenys (assembly GCF_006542625.1). Classification (NCBI taxonomy): domain Eukaryota; kingdom Metazoa; phylum Chordata; class Mammalia; order Primates; family Hylobatidae; genus Nomascus; species Nomascus leucogenys. The sequence continues at coordinate 84,516 of NW_022097664.1, forward strand.
ATAGCGGAAAAAGGAATACCTTCAAATACAAACTACACAGAAGCATTCTGTGAAACTACTTTCTGTTCTTTGCATTCGTCTAACAGAGTTGAACCTTACTTTTGATTCAGCACTTGTGAAACACCCATTCTATAAATTATGCTATTGGACATTC
>NW_022097665.1:0-12868 GCF_006542625.1 Nomascus leucogenys
GTGAAGGATATGAACAGACACTTCTCAAAAGAAGACATTTATGCATCCAAAAGACATGAAAAAGTGCTCCTCACTGGCCATCAGAGAAATGCAAATCAAAACCGCAATGAAATACCATCTCACACCAGTTAGAATGGCGATCATTAAAAAGTCAGGAAACAACAGGTGCTGGAGAGGATGTGGAGAAATAGGAACACTTTTACACTGTTGGTGGGACTGTAAACTAGTTCAACAATTGTGGAAGTCAGTGTGGTGATTTCTCAGGGATCTAGAACTAGAAATACCATTTGACCCAGCAATCTCATTACTGGGTATATACCCAAAGGATTACAAATCATGCTGCTATAAAGACACATGCACATGTATATTTATTGAGGCACTATTCACAATAGCAAAGACTTGGAACCAACCCAAATGTCCAACAACGATAGACTGGATTAAGAAAATGTGGCACATATACACCATTGAATACTATTCAGCCATAAAAAAGGATGAGTTCATGTCCTTTGTAGGGACATGGATGAAGCTGGAAACCATCATTCTCAGCAAACTATCACAAGTACAAAAAACCAAACACCACATGCTCTCGCTCATAGGTGGGAATTGAACAATGAGCACACATGGACACAGGAAGGGGAACAGGGTGTGGGGAAGGAGGAGGGATAGCATTAGGAGATATACCTAATGTTAAAAGATGAGTTAATGGGTGCAGCACACCAACATGGCACATGTATACATATGTAACTAACCTGCATGTTGTGCACATGTACCCTAAAACTTAAAGCATAAAAAAAAAGAAAAGAAAATGTTCTGCACAGAAACCGTGGTGACTGATGATTGTATAACTTTGTTGATCCAGGGCCTGGGCCGGGGAAAGGCCAGTGCAAGCGCAGGGCCAGGACAGGGCACGGACACGGTAGCACAGGGCCAAGACAGGGCCAGGGTGGGGCCAGGGCAGGGCAGGGCCAGGACAGGTCAAGTAATGGTATGGCAGGTCCAGGCCAGGGCCAGGCCGAATGTGAAGGCCATGCTCAGAGCAGGGCCAAGGCAGAGGCAGGGCCATGGCATGGCAGGGCCAGGGTAGCACAGGGCCAAGGAAAGGCCAGGGCAAGTAGGAGCCAGGGCAGGGCCAGGGCCAAGGTAGTGCCAAGGCCAAGACAAGGCCAGAAGCAGGGCAAGACCAGAGCCAGATCAGGACCAGGGCCAAGTCAGGGTCAGGCCTATGGCAGGACCAGTGGCAGGATAAGGGTAATGGCAGGACCAGGGGCAGGTCCATGGGCATGGCCAAGTCACGATCAGGGCCAAGGCAGGGCCCCGGCATGGGCCGCATTGGGCAGGGCAGGGCAGGGCCAAGGTAGTGCTGTGCCCAGTCAGGGCTGGGCCAGAGCAGGACCAGAACTGGACAGGCCAGGGATAGGACAGAACTGGGGCAGGGTCATGGCCAGAGAAAAACCAGGGGCAGGGTCACAGCCAGGGACATGACAGGACCAAGGCCAGGGCCAGAAGCAGGACAGAACCAGGGCTGGGGAAGGGAAGCGGCAGGGCAAGGGCCATGGCAGGGCAGGGCAGGGCAGGGCTAGAGTAGCACAGGGCCAAGGTACAGCAGGGTCACTGTAGAGCAAGGAACTGGCCAGGGTATGGCAGAGCAGGGACAGGGAAGTCCAGGGCCAGAGCCAGGTCCAGGACATGGACAGGGCAGGGCCAGAAACATGGCAGGACAAGAAAGGGGACAGGGCAAGGGCAGGGACAGAGAAGGACTAGGGAAAAAACATGACCAGGGAAGGTCCAGGGCAAGGGCAGGGCCAGGGCAGAACCAGAGCCAGGGCAGGTGAAAGGCAGGGCCAGGGTAGGGCAAGGCCAGGGCAGGGCAAGGCCTGGGTAGGGTGGGGCCAGGGTAGGGTGAGGGTAGGGCCAGGGCGAGTTCAGGGCCAGGACAGGACTAAGATAGCACAGGGCGAAGGCAGGGCCAGGACAGGACTAAGATAGCACAGGGCGAAGGCAGGGCCAGGGCAGGGCCAAAGGAGGGACCAGGCCAAGGCTGGGCCAGGGACACAGCCAGAGCAAGGGCAGAGTCAGGGAGAAGGCAGAACCAGGGAGGATCCAGAGCAAGGGCAGGGCCAGGGCAGAGCCAGGACCAGGACAAGACAAAGCCAAGGCCAGGGCAGGGCAAGGCCAGGGCAGGGCAAGGCCAGGGCAGGGCAAGGCCAAGGCAGGGCAAGGCCAGGGCAGGGCAAGACCAGGGAAGGGCAAGGCCAGGGTAGAAAAGGCCAGGGTAGGGCCAGGCCAGGGTAGGAGAAGGCCATGGCAGGGCCAGGGCCAAAGCAGGGCAGGGCCATAGCAGTGGCAGGACTAGCAACAGGGCCAGGGCAAGCGCTGGACCAGAGCATGGTAGGGAAAATACAGGGCCAGGACAGAGGATGGCAAGGCAGGTCCAGGGCCATGTCATGGACATGGTAGGCCTGTGGTCAAGCCAGGGCAGGGCAAGGGCAAGCCTGGGGAGAAGGCAGGGCTGGTACCAAGACAGTGCCAGGGCAGAGCAGGACCAGTGCAGGGTCAATGCAGGGTGAGGGCAAGGCCAGGGTGAGGGCAAGGCCAGGGTGAGGGCAAGGCCAGGGCATGGAAGGGCAGTGCAGGACCAAGGAAGGGCCAGGAGAGGGCCAGGGCAGGGTCAGGGCCAGAACAAGGGTACGACCAGCACCAGGAATATGGTAGGACAAGGGCTAGGCCCAGGCTGGGATGCGCAAGGCAGAGAATGGCCTGTGCAAGGCAGGGCCAGAGCCAGGCCATAGAGAAGGGAGGGCCAATACCAAGGCAGAGTCAGGGTAGTTCCAGGGCTGAGCAGGGTCAGGGTAGGTCCAGAGTCGAGGAAGAGCTAGGGCCCAGGCAGGGCCATGGGAACACCGGGACAGAAGAGGGCAAGGCAATGGCAGGACTGGGCCATGGCAGTGCCTGGTCAACTCCAGGGCAATGCCAGAAGCAGGACAGGGCCAGGGCCAATGCTCAGGCCAGGGACGGGGCATGACAGGAAGTGCCAGAGCAGGGCCATGCCAACGTGGGGCAGGGCAAATCAGGGCCAGGACACCTCCAGGTCTAGCTCTGGCCCTGCCTTGGCCCTGGCCCCTTCGTGGCCTGACCTTGTCCCTGGCCCTGCCCTATATATGCCCTGTGTATTTGACCAGTATTTTATAACCAGAATCCTACAAGAAACTTAAATCAGCTCTTTTTGTGGATTTTTAGTAGAGATGGGGTTTCACAATGTTGCCCAGGCTGGTTCCAAACTCCTGAGCTCAAGCCATCTGCCTGCCTTGGCCTCCCAAAGTGCTGGGATTACAGGAGTAATCTGGCCAAGTATTTAACTTCTTTATGCCTGTTGCCTACATTTGGAAAATAGGGATGCTGTAAGTACCTAGCACGTCGAGTTATTGTGAGAATCAATGCCTCACATATATACACATTTATAAAATTATACTCATACAACACTACCGGAAGCAAAGAAGGTATTAGTTAAAATTTAGTGATTATTTACTGCAAATGTTATTACTATTACAAACAACATAGTATAGACATTATTATTACTCTATAGTTATCTTAAAAATCTAAAATAAAATTTTTAAATAATAACCTAATGTAATCTCTCCTGCTCTGCCCTGGCTCAGCCCTAGCCCTGGCTCTGCCCCTAGTCCTACCATATCCCTGGCCCTGACCCTTCCCTGGCCCTGCCGCTGCCCTGGCCCTTCCCATCTTCAGGCCTTACCATGGCCCTACCCTGGTCCTGACCCTGCCCTGGTCTGGTCCTGACCCTGGCCCTACCCCAGAGGAGGGGTATGGCAGAGCCAGGGAAGGGCTGGGGCAAATAAGGGACAGGACACATCCAAATCCAGGAAAGGGCCAGGGCCATGACAGAGCCAGGGCGAGTCCTTGGCAAGGCCAGGTTCCAGGCCAGGGCCAGGAAACGGTCATGACAGGGTCACTGTATGGCCAAGGTCCAGGCCAAAGCCAGGGCAGGGGCAGGGTCAGGCCTGCACAAGGGCAGGAACAGGGCCAGGGATATGGCAGGGCCAGGACCAGGACTAGGGCTGTGCCAGGACAGAACAAGAGCAGAGCAGGGCAAGACCAGAGCCAGGCCATAGAGAGTAAGGCAAACGCCAAGGCAAGGCCAGGGTAGTGCCAGGGCTGAGGCAAGGTCAGGGAAGGTCCAGGGCTGAGCCTGGGCTAGAACCAAGACTGGGGCAAAGGCCAGGGCAGATCTAGGGCACAAGCAGGGCAGGATAGGGCAGGGCAATAGCAAGACCAGGACATGGCAGCGCCAGCCCAGGATAGAACAGGGCACGGGCAGGACAGGACCAGGGACATGGCTGGGGCAGGACAAGGACCAGGACCAGGGTCCAGGCCAGGGCAAGTGTATGGCCAGGGCAGAGGTAGGGCCAGAGCCAGGGTCTGGGCAGGGCCAAGGCAGGTCCATTGCAGGGCCAGGGTTCAGACAAGGGCCAGAGCAGGACCGGGGCAGGGCCAGGGCCAGGACCAGGAAAGGGCAATGTCAGGACAAGGGCCACGGCAGGACCAGCAACAGGGCTAGGGCCAGGACAGGGACAGGGTCAGGGATAAGGCCAGAATAGCATGCCAGGGTAGGGCCAGGGCAAATTTGGGCCAGGACAGAGTCAGGACCAGGGCTGGGCCAGGGTATGGCCTTAAGTAGTGAAGGGCCAGGGCCAGGGTCCATGCCAGTGCCAGTCCAGGGCAGGGGCAGGGCCATGGCCAGGTCTAGGACAAGGCTGGGGCAGGGCCAAGGTCTGGGTCAGGGTCAGCACAAGACCAGGACAGAGCCAGCAGACGGGCAGGGCCCCGGTAGGACCAGGGCAGGGATGAGCCAAGGCAGAGCCAGGTTAAATCAGGGACAAGACACTTTCAAACCCACTTCAGGGCCAGGGTCAGGGAAGGGCCAGTTCAGGGCCAGGGCCAAGACAGGGCCAGGGCCAGGGCCAGGGCTGTCAGGAACATTGGCAGGGCCAGGGCCATGGCAGGACCAGGGTCAGGAGCAGGGGTCAATGCCGGGCCAAGGCCAGAGACAGGAGCAGGTCTGCGCAAGGGCCAGTGTGAGGGCCAAGGTGGGGTCAGGGCAGGGCCAAAGACAGGGCAGGGTGGAGCAGGCCCAGGGGAGCACAGGGTTAAGGCAGGGAACGACCAACCAGGGCAGGTCAATGGCTGGGGCACGGCTAGGGCTGGGGCAGGGCCAGAGCCAGGGCAGGGCCAAGACAGTGGCAGCTCCAGGGCAGGGCCAGGGTTAGGACCACGGACATGTCCAAGGCCAGTGCCAGGGCAAGCACAAGGGCAGGGGCAGGGCCAGGGTCATCTAAGAACCAGGGGAAAAGCCAGGCCCAGAGCAGGGCCAGAACAGGTACCTGGCAGGGCTAGGGTCTGGGACAGGGCTATGGCAGGGCCAGGGCCACAACCAGGTCTGTGCTATGGCCAGCTCCAACACAGTGCCCAGGCAAGGCTACGGTGAAGGCCAAGATAGGGCCAGGGCAGGGTCAAAGCTAGGGTAGGGCCAAGGCCAGGCCAGGGCAGGCAAGGCAGGCCAGGAAAGCATAGGGCCAAGACAGGCTGGGCCAGGCCAGTGCCAAGACCTGGGCAGGGCCAGGGAACAGCCGGGGCAGGGATGGGGCCACGGCCATGACCTGGGCTGGACCAGTTTCGGGGCAAGAGCAAAACAAGGGCAAGGACAGTGCAAGTTCTTGGCACAGCCAGGGTCCAGGACAGTGTTAGGGCAGGGCCAAGGCAGGGTCTGGGCCATGGTAAGACCAGCAACAGGGCTGGAGCTAGGCCAGTGACAGGACCAGAGTCAAGGCAAGGGCCAGGGCAGTGCAAGGCCAGGGTAGGGCCAGGCATTCCACGGTCAGGGCCAGGGGAGAACCAGGGCAAAGTCTCAAGCAGGGAAGGGCCAGGGCCAGGACAGGTCCAGGGCAGGGCCATGGGGCTGCGTCAGGGCAAGGGCAGGGCCACAGCAAGGTAATGGTCAGGGCCAAGACCAGGGTAGGAACAGGGCAAGAAATATGGCAGGACCAGGGTCAATGCCAAAGCCAGGGCTGGGCCAGGGCTGAGTCAGGTCAGGGCACAACATGGTATAGCAACTGCAAGACAGGACAAGAGCCAGTACATAGAGAGAGCAGGGCTGATGCCAAGAAAGAGCCAGGCTAGTGCCAAGGCTGAGGCAGTGTCAGGGCATGTCCAGGGCGGGGCCAGGGCCAGAGCCAGAACCTAGCCAGGGCACAGCCAAGGCAGGGTAAGGTGGGGCAATGGCACGGCCTGGTCAGTTCTGGGACAGGGCAGACCAGGGCAAGGCAATGGTAAGGTCAGAACAGGGACAGGCCAAGGCAGAGGAAGCTCACTCCAGGGCCAGGACACCTCCAAGTCCAGTTCAGGGCCAGGGCTATGGCAGGACAAAGACCAGGGCCAGGGTCAGGGCCAGGTCTGGGCTACAGCCAGGTCCAGAGCAGGGGCTAGCGAAGACTAGGGTGAGGGCCAAGGTAGGGCCAGGGCAGGGTCAAAACCAGAATAGGGCCAGGGCAGGGCGATGACATATCCAGAGCAGGGCAGAGTGGTGGCAAGACCAGGGGCAGCCCACTGCCAGCTCAGGGCCAGGGAAAGGCCAGGGCAGAGCCAGGAAAGGGTCTGGGTCAGGGCCAGGACCAAGGCAAAGCAGGGCCAGGGCCATGGCAGAGTCAGGGCAGGTCCTTGACAGGACCTGGTTCCAGGCCAGGGCAGCAGCAGGAGCACGACCTGGATAAAGGCAGGGCCAGGAATATGGCAGGTCCAGGGCTAGGGCCAGTGCCAGGCCATAGTGACTGCAGGGCAAAAGCCAAGGCAAGGTCAGGGTAGGTCCAGGGAGTGGCCAGGGCCAGGCAGGGCCAGGGCACAACCAGGGCAGGGTAAGGCAGGGCAATGGCACCACTGGCCATGACAGGGAAAGGTCAGTGCCAGGAGAGGGCAGAACAGGCCCATGGTGGGACCAGGGCAGGGACAGGCCTAAGGCAGAGCCAGGACAAATCAGGGCCAGGATATGTCCAAGGCCAGGTCAGGGCCAGAACAGAAGCAGGCCCATGACCATTGGCAGGGCCAGTGCCATGACAGGGCCAGGGTCAGGACAAGGGGCAGGGCCAGAGCCAGGGCCAGAGCCAGGGCCAGAGCCAAGGCCATGCCAGTGCAGGTTCAGGGAAGGGCCGGTGCAAGGGCAAGACCAGGGCAGGGATGGAGTAGCACAGGGCCAAGACAGGGCCAGGATGGGACCAGAGCAGGACAGGGCTGAAACAGTCCAGGTAACAGTAGAGCAGGTGCAGGACACGGCAGGGCAGAACAGGGCCAGGTCCACGGCAGGGGCAGGGCAAAGCCAGGCCCATTGCCAATGCACCGGCCCTCCCTACAAGGCTCCTACCACCTGGCCACAGCCACAGCCCGGCCATCACTCTAAGCCTGACCCCCAACCCTGGCTGCAGCCGCCTGCCCTCCTAGCCAGCCGCTCTCCTACCACTCCGGCGCACTGCAGTCTCCATCCCTGCCACCCACCAGCAGCAAGGCGAGCCATGGTGTCACAGGCTCCAGGTGTCTCCTCCTCCTGGCATGGAACAGCTAGGTGGGCAAAGCCAGAAAAACCTAGAGGAAGACATGAAGGGTGGAAGGGTTAGAGCCTCAACTTGTCATGCTGGCCACTGGGTGGCAGGGGCGAGTTTCAGCGAAGGCACTCACACCCACCCTCCAAAGTCCAGCCTCTCCTTTTAGCCCAAGCTGGCCAGGAACTGGGGCCTGGGGTGGGTGCTGGAGACACCACAGTGCCCAGCTCCCCACTCCACAGGAACCACTGGGCCCACCGGGGCTGCACTCCTCACGGAGCAGGAGCAGCAGAAAAATTCAGACCCAGCCAGCCCTCAGCACCCAGGTGCCAATTCCTGTTCCGGACACCTCCACGCACAGGGCCCTGTTCCCCATGGTGTCTGCTACTCCATACCCAGGGGTGCCTGGCAGCCTCTGAGGCACAGACCCAGAGTGCATGGGCCCAGGAACCACGGTGGGTGTGGGGGCCTGCCATGCTCAAGATTCCCATGGAAACACTGTGCACCTGCCGTGCTCCAGTATGAGCAAGTGTAGGTCACCCTCTGGAGTGTGGAGTCCAGGGAGAGGAGAACCGTTCCTTCCTTGGATGCTACCACTGTTGCTGCCAACTCTGCTGACTGCCACCAGCAGTGCAGCCCCTGATAGCACTGAACTCGCCCCTCCTCCATGGCTAGTCCTGCCCTCAATAGCACCCCCCACCTCCACCCCACAATGCCGCCAGTTGTATACCCGATTGTGCCCTAACCTGTCCTCCTCCATGGGCATTGCAGACCCAGAAAGTGTCCATAACCCACCCCCCCAATGTGGGCAGTGCAGCCACATACAGTGCTACCAACCAGTACCGCTAATGCAGGCAATGACACCCTGGATAGTGCCCCCAACCCACCCCACACTGCGAAAAGTGCAGCCCGGATAGCCCCCATCCTACCACTCGGGTCATGCTGCAGTCTCTGTCACCACCATCAACCACAGTGAGGCAAGCCACTGGGCTGCAGGCTCTAGGACCCAGCAGCCAGGCGTGGAGAAACTCTTGCTGATGGCTGGCTCCTACCACTCCGACCACACTGCTGTCTCCATGGCCATCTCCTTTGACTACAAAGGAATAAAACTAGGTATCAGTAAAAAGAGTAATTTTGGAAACCATACAATCACGCAGAAGTTAAACACTATGCTCCTGAATGAATGACTAGCGGATCAATGAAGATACTAAGACAGAAATTGAAAAATTTCATGAAACAAATTGTAATGAAAACACAATATACCAAAACTTGTTACACAGAAAGCAGTACAAAGGTACAGATTTATAGCTATAAATGCCTACCATCCAAACAAAAGAAAAACTTCAAATAAACAATACATCTTAAAGAACTAGGAAAGTAAGAACAAACTACACCCAAAATAAGAAAGTGAATAAGATCATAGCAGAAATAAAATTGAAATTAAAAAATATACAAGATTAAACAAAAAGTTGGTTTTCTGGAAAGCTAAACAAAATTGACAAACTTTTAACCAGGCTAAGAAAAAAGAGAGAAAATTCAAATAAATAAAATCAAAAGATAAAAGAAAAGGAGACATTACAACTGATACTTCAGAAATTCAAAGAATCATAATTGGCTATTATATGTCAATAAATTGGAAAGCCTAGTGGAAATTGACAAATTCCTAGACACATACAAACCTACTTAGGTTGAACAGTGAAAACATCCAAGACCAGAATAGATTGGTAACAAGTAATGAGATTGAAGCCATCAGAAAAAGTCTCCCAGTGCAGAAAAGCCCAGGAACTGATGTCTTCACTGCTGATGGCTTCAAAACAAACAATTTAAAGACCTAGTACCAATCCTACTCAAACTATTTTGAAAAACAGGAGGGAATACTTCCAAACTTATTCTATGAGACCATTATTACCCTGATATCAAAATCAGACAAAGACATCAAAGAAGGAAACTACAGGCCAGTACCTCTCATATTGATGCAAAAATCCTCAACAAAATACCAATGAATCATATTCAGCAATACATTAAAAAGATAATTCATCATGATCAAGTGGGATATATCCCTGGGATGCAGGGGTCATTCAACACTCAATGTGATACATCATATCAACCAAATAAAGGACAAAAACAGTATGATCATGTCAACTGAAACTGAAAAAGCATTTGATGAAATTCAACATCCCTTCATGCTATAAATCCTCCAAAAAACGGGTACAGCAGAAACATACCACAACATAATGAAAACCACATGAGAGACACCCACAGCTAGAATCATATGGAATGGGGGAAAATGGAAAGCTTTTCCTCTAAGATCTGGAACACGATAAGGATGCCCACTGTCACCACTGTTATTTAACATAGTACTGGAAATCCTAGCTAAAGCAATCAGTGCAGCCCCTGATATGGCCCCCAACCCACCCTGCCCCCAGCCAGCAGCAGTGTAGCCCCCTCAATAGCGCACCCAACACACCCAAACCGCTCCACCACCCCGCACCACGGGCATTGAAGCACCCCATAGCGCCCTCAACCCGAAACCGCCACCCTCCCCACAACCGCACAGTGCAGCCCTGGAGAGCACACTTAGCCCACCTCACTGTTGCCAGCAATACAGTCTGGGATAGTGCCCCCAACAGGCTCCCTGCCTAGGGCAGTGCAGCCCCCATTAGGGCCCCCAAACCACCCCCTGGTGCAGGCAGCACAGCCCCAGATAGCACACCCAACCAGCCACCCAAGGCGGTCAGTGACGCCTGAGCTAGGGCCCCCAACCCGTCCCAGGCCACAGGCAGTGCAGCCCTGGATAGCGCACTTACCCTGACACCTTTCTACGCTCTGGCCAGCTGCAGTGTCAGTCGCTGCCACCAACTGTAGCCAGCAAGGCAAGCCAGCGAGGTGAGGCGAGGTGAGCCAGCGAGGCCAGCCACAGCCCCGCAGGCTGCAGCCTCCAGCGTGCAGCAGCTAGCACCTCCCACTCCAAGCTGGGAACTGAGGACCTACCAAGTCAGACACAGACGAGGCTGGAATAGCAGGACTCTACCCCTTAACATGCTTTATATACTGAGATTATAAACTACATGTTCTGATTGGGTGAGAGGAAAATGCTAAGCCTACTCTGATTGGACTTTATTGTCACATTCTGATTGGTTATCCTAAGACTTGCTCTCATCCAATCAGAACATGAAAATAATGTCCAATCAGAGTAGGCGTAGCAGTTTTCTCTCACCCAATCAGAACATGAAGTCCAGGAACCTGGCCTGCACAACCTCAGTATATAAGGCATGCTAACGGGGAGTCACGCCATTGCAGGCTGTCTTGTGTTAGTCGGTACCTCCTGTGGACTGGCGCAGTTCAGAGAAGGCAGAAGCAGAGTCTACTGCCACACTCTGGAGGTTGGAGGCTAGAGCCTGGAGCCTGTGGTGCCAGGGCTTGTCTTTCCATGGTGTGTGGCAGCAATGGAGAGAGGCAGCTGGTAGTGAGAGCTGCTCTGTGCCTGGCTACAGGAAGGGAAGAAGGAGGAGGCACCTACCATAGGCTGGAGGCTAGAGCCTGTGCAACTGTGGCTGGCCTCGCTGGCTCGCCTCATCGGCTTGCCTCGCTGCAGCTGGTGGTAGCGGCGGACACTGCAGCTGGCCAGAGCGTGGAAAGGCAATGGGGTAGGTGAGCTATCTGGGGCTGCCTGCAGCAGGGGCTGGTTGGGGTGTTATTCCGGGCATCACTACTTTGGGTGTTGTAGAGTGTTATTCTAGGTGTCACTACTTCTAGGTATGCTATCCGGGGCTGCACTGCCCTCAGCAGCGGGAGGGTTGGGGGGCGGGTTAGGGGCACTATCTTGGGCTTTATTGCTGGCAGCAGTAGGGCTGGTTGGGGGTGCTATCAGGTGCTGCACTGCTGGTGACAGGGGCAGGGTTGGGGCTGCTATTGTGGTTACACTGCCAGTGGCGTGGGGGTGGGAGGACTGGTGGGGGTGCTGACTGGTCGAGCTTCACTGCCGACAGCGGGGTGGGGATGCTATCTGGGGTTGCACTGCCCATGGCGGGGGGCTTGTTGGGGGCGCTGTGTGGGGCTGCAATGCCCGTGGGATAGGTTAGAGGCAGTATCCGGTGGTACACTGCTGGTGGTGGGGCGGAGGAGTGGGGGTGCAGGTAGGTGCTTGCAGGGTGTGGTTTCGGGCGCTATCAGGAGCCAGACTGCCCATGATAGAGGGCAGGTTGGGTGCACTATTGAGGGTTACACTCCTCGTGGCAAGAGGCAGTTTGGAGGCAATACCCGGCCGGTGGCAGATGGGGTGGTAGGGTGGGTTGTGGGCACCATTTGGGGGCTGCACTGCGGTCAGTGGGGGGGCGAGTTAGGGGCTCTATTAGCTGCTGCACTGTTTGTGGTGGGGGGATCGGGTTTGGTGCACTATCGGGGACCATATTCCTGGCAGTGGCATATGGTTTAGGGGGTGCTGTCGGGGGGACTATACTGCCCGAGGCGGGGGTGCGGGTTGGGTGCACTATCCAAGGCATCATTGCCCGTGGCTGGGGGATAGTTGGAGGTGCTTTCCGCTATTTGGGGCTGCACTGCCCATTGTAGGGAGGGGGTTGGGGACCTTTAGGATCCATGACTGCACTATTCAGGGCGGTGAGTAGGTTGCCCGCGCTCTCTAGGGCATGATTGCCTGCTGTGGGAGGTGGGGGTTGGTTGGGGGTCCAATCCGTGGCTGCATGATCCACAGCAGGGGGTAGGATGGGAGAGTTGTCTGGTGCTGTGACCACCGAGGCGGGGCGCTATTGGGTTTTACACTGCAGCCATGAGGGGCAGTGTTAGGGGCACTATCCTGGGGCCAAAAGCAGGCAGTGGATTAGGGGCACTATGAGGGGCTTCCTTGCCAGTGGTGGCAGAGGTTGCAGCAATAGGGTCTCCAAGGAAGGAGCCTTCTTCCTCTCCCAGGACTCCAGACTCTAGAGGGCAAACTCCTCCTGCCCCTGCTCCAGTGCTGTCAGCACACAGCGTTTCCACAGGAATTCTGAGCACAGGAAGGCCCCCATACTCTCCGTGGTTCCCGGGGCCACGCCCTTTTGCTCTGTGTTGCGGAGACCACCTGCAACCCCTAGGCACACCGGACACGGAGTAGCGGACACCATGGGGGGACAGGACTCTGTGTGTGGAAGCATCAGGATCTGGAACCAGTACTTGGGTGGGAGGGCTGGCTGGTTCTGAGTTCCTGCTGGTTTTGCTCCCCAAGGAGCGCAGCCCTGGTGGGCCCAGCGGTTCCTGTGAATTGGAGC
>NW_022097666.1:0-6253 GCF_006542625.1 Nomascus leucogenys
GACATTCTGACGCTAAGGGCCTATAGTGGAAAAGGAATATCTTCAAATAAAACTACACAGAAGCATTCTGTGAAACTTCTTTCTGTTCTGTGCATTCAACTAACAGAGTTGAAGCTTACTTTTGATTGAGCAGTTCTGAAACACTCTTTATGTAGAAACTGCAAGTTGACATTCATAGCGCTAAGGGTCCTATAGTGGAAAAAGGATATCTTCAAATAAAAACTACAAGAAGCATTCTGTGAAACTTCTTTCTGTTCTGTGCATTCAACTAACAGAGTTGAAGCTTACTTTTGATTGAGCAGTTCTGAAACACTCTTTCTGTAGAAACTGCAAGTTGACATTCTAGCGCTAAGGGCCTATAGTGGAAAAAGGGAATATCTTCAAATAAAAACTACACAGAAGCATTCTGTGAAACTTCTTTCTGTTCTGTGCATTCAACTAACAGAGTTGAAGCTTACTTTTGATTGAGCAGTTCTGAAACACTCTTTCTGTAGAAACTGCAAGTGACATTCTGAACGCTAAGGGCCTATAGAGGAAAAGGGATATCTTCAAATAAAAACTACACAGAAGCATTCTGTGAAACTTCTTTCTGTTCTGTGCATTCAACTAACAGAGTTGAAGCTTACTTTTGATTGAGCAGTTCTGAAACACTCTTTCTGTAGAAACTGCAAGTTGACATTCTGAGCGCTAAGGGTCCTATAGTGGAAAAAGGAATATCTTCAAATAAAAACTACACAGAAACATTCTGTGAAACTTCTTTCTGTTCTGTGCATTCAACTAACAGAGTTGAAGCTTACTTTTGATTGAGCAGTTCTGAAACACTCTTTCTGTAGAAACTGCAAGTGCATTCAGCGCTAAGGGTCATAGTGGAAAAAGGAATCTTCAAATAAAAACTACACAGAAGCATTCTGTGAAACTTCTTCTTTCTGTGCATTCAACTAACAGAGTTGAAGCTTACTTTTGATTGAGCAGTTCTGAAACACTCTTTCTGTAGAAACTGCAAGTGGACATTCGAAGCTAAGGGCCTAGTGGAAAAGGAATATCTTCAAATAAAAACTACACAGAAGCATTCTGTGAAACTTCTTTCTGTTCTGTGCATTCAACTAACAGAGTTGAAGCTTACTTTTGATTGAGCAGTTCTGAAACACTCTTTTCTGTAGAAACTGCAAGTGACATCGAGCGCTAAGGGCCTCAATAGTGGAAAAAGGATATCTTCAAATAAAAACTACACAGAAGCATTCTGTGAAACTTCTTTCTGTTCTGTGCATTCAAAACAGAGTTGAAGCTTACTTTTGATTGAGCAGTTCTGAAACACTCTTTCTGTAGAAACTGCAAGTTGACATTCGAGCGCAAGGGCCTAGTGGAAAAAGGATATCTTCAAATAAAAACTACACAGAAGCATTCTGTGAAACTTCTTTCTGTTCTGTGCATTCAACTAACAGAGTTGAAGCTTACTTTTGATTGAGCAGTTCTGAAACACTCTTTCTGTAGAAACTGCAAGTGGACATTCGAGCGCTAAGGGCCTATAGTGGAAAAAGGAATATCTTCAATAAAAACTACACAGAAGCATTCTGTGAAACTTCTTTCTGTTCTGTGCATTCAACTAACAGAGTTGAAGCTTACTTTTGATTGAGCAGTTCTGAAACACTCTTTCTGTAGAAACTGCAAGTGACATTTGAGCGCTAAGGGCCTATAGTGGAAAAAGGTATCTTCAAATAAAAACTACACAGAAGCATTCTGTGAAACTTCTTTCTGTTCTGTGCATTCAACTAACAGAGTTGAAGCTTACTTTTGATTGAGCAGTTCTGAAACACTCTTTCTGTAGAAACTGCAAGTTGACATTCTGCGCTAAAGGGCCTATAGTGGAAAAAGGAATATCTTCAAATAAAAACTACACAGAAGCATTCTGTGAAACTTCTTTCTGTTCTGTGCATTCAACTAACAGAGTTGAAGCTTACTTTTGATTGAGCAGTTCTGAAACACTCTTTCTGTAGAAACTGCAAGTGACATTCTAGCGCTAAGGGCCTATAGTGGAAAAAGGGATATCTTCAAATAAAAACTACACAGAAGCATTCTGTGAAACTTCTTTGTGTTCTGTGCATTCAACTAACAGAGTTGAACCTTACTTTTGATTGAGCAGTTCTGAAACACTCTTTCTGTAGAAACTGCAAGTGCACATTCTGAACGCTAAGGGGCCTATAGAGGAAAAAGGGATATCTTCAAATAAAAACTACACAGAAGTATTCTGTGAAACTTCTTTGTGTTCTGTGCATTCAACTAACAGAGTTGAAGCTTACTTTTGATTGAGCAGTTCTGAAACACTCTTTCTGTAGAAACTGCAAGTTGGACATTCTGAGCTAAGGGTCCTACAGTGGAAAAAGGATATCTTCAAATAAAAACTACACAGAAGCATTCTGTGAAACTTCTTCCTGTTCTGTGCATTCAACTAACAGAGTTGAAGCTTACTTTTGATTGAGCAGTTCTGAAACACTCTTTTGTAGAAACTGCAAGTTGACATTCCTAGCGCTAAGGGCCTATAGTGGAAAAAGGAAATCTCAAATAAAAACTACACAGAAGCATTCTGTGAAACTTCTTCTGTTCTGTGCATTCAACTAACAGAGTTGAAGCTTACTTTTGATTGAGCAGTTCTGAAACACTCTTTCTGTAGAAACTGCAAGTTGACATTCACGCTAAGGGCCTAAGTGGAAAAAGGGATATCTTCAAATAAAACACAGAAGCATTCTGTGAAACTTCTTTCTGTTCTGTGCATTCAACTAACAGAGTTGAAGCTTACTTTGATTGAGCAGTTCTGAAACACTCTTTCTGTAGAAACTGCAAGTGACATTCTAGCGCTAAGGCCTATAAGGGAAAAAGGGATATCTTCAAATAAAAACTACACAGAAGCATTCTGTGAAACTTCTTTCTGTTCTGTGCATTCAACTAACAGAGTTGAAGCTTACTTTTGATTGAGCAGTTCTGAAACACTCTTTCTGTAGAAACTGCAAGTGCATTCTGAGCTAAGGCCTATAGAGGAAAAAGGATATCTTCAAATAAAAACTACACAGAAGCATTCTGTGAAACTTCTTTCTGTTCTGTGCATTCAACTAACAGAGTTGAAGCTTACTTTTGATTGAGCAGTTCTGAAACACTCTTTCTGTAGAAACTGCAAGTGGACATTCGAGCTAAGGCCTATAGTGGAAAAAGGAATATCTTCAAATAAAAACTACACAGAAGCATTCTGTGAAACTTCTTTCTTTCTGTGCATTCAACTAACAGAGTTGAAGCTTACTTTTGATTGAGCAGTTCTGAACACTCTTTCTGTAGAAACTGCAAGTGGACATTTGAGCTAAGGGTCATAGTGGAAAAAGGAATATCTTCAAATAAAAACTACACAGAAGCATTCTGTGAAACTTCTTCTTTCT
The DNA here is from genome assembly GCF_006542625.1 of Nomascus leucogenys. NCBI lineage: Eukaryota > Metazoa > Chordata > Mammalia > Primates > Hylobatidae > Nomascus > Nomascus leucogenys. Next base: position 3,423 of record NW_022097666.1, read on the forward strand.
GTGCATTCAACCAGAGTTGAAGCTTACTTTTGATTGAGCAGTTCTGAAACACCTTTCTGTAGAAACTGCAAGTGACATTCGAGCTAAAGGGCCTATAGTGGAAAAGGGATATCTTCAAATAAAAACTACACAGAAGCATTCTGTGAAACTTCTTTCTGTTCTCTGCATTCAACTAACAGAGTTGAAGCTTACTTTTGATTGAGCAGTTCTGAAACACCTTTCTGTAGAAACTGCAAGTTGACATTCGAGCGCTAAGGGCCTATAGTGGAAAAGGATATCTTCAAATAAAAACTACACAGAAGCATTCTGTGAAACTTCTTTCTGTTCTGTGCATTCAACTAACAGAGTTGAAGCTTACTTTTGATTGAGCAGTTCTGAAACTCTTTCTGTAGAAACTGCAAGTGGACATTCTGAAAAGGGCCTATAGTGGAAAAGGGATATCTTCAATAAAAACTACACAGAAGCATTCTGTGAAACTTCTTTCTGTTCTGTGCATTCAAGTAACAGAGTTGAAGCTTCTTTTGATTGAGCAGTTCTGAAACACTCTTTCTGTAGAAACTGCAAGTTGACATTTGCGCTAAGGGGCCTATAGTGGAAAAAGGAATATCTTCAAATAAAAACTACACAGAAGCATTCTGTGAAACTTCTTTCTGTTCTGTGCATTCAACTAACAGAGTTGAAGCTTACTTTTGATTGAGCAGTTCTGAAACACTCTTTCTGTAGAAACTGCAAGTGACATTCTGACGCTAAGGGCCTATAGTGGAAAAGGATATCTTCAAAAAAACTACACAGAAGCATTCTGTGAAACTTCTTTCTGTTCTGTGCATTCAACTACAGAGTTGAACTTACTTTTTGATTGAGCAGTTCTGAAACACTCTTTCTGTAGAAACTGCAAGTGGACATTCTAGCGCTAAGGGCCTATAGTGGAAAAGGGAATATCTTCAAATAAAAACTACACAGAAGCATTCTGTGAAACTTCTTTCTGTTCTGTGCATTCAACTAACAGAGTTGAAGCTTACTTTTGATTGAGCAGTTCTGACACTCTTTCTGTAGAAACTGCAAGTTGACATTCTAGCGCTAAGGGCCTATAGTGGAAAAAGGAAATATCTTCAAATAAAAACTACACAGAAGCATTCTGTGAAACTTCTTACTGTTCTGTGCATTCAACTAACAGAGTTGAAGCTTACTTTGATTGAGCAGTTCTGAAACACCCTTTCTGTAGAAACTGCAAGTGACATTCTGAGCTAAGGGCCTATAGTGGAAAAAGGATATCTTCAAATAAAAACTACACAGAAGCATTCTGTGAAACTTCTTTGTTCTGTGCATTCAACTAACAGAGTTGAAGCTTACTTTTGATTGAGCAGTTCTGAAACACTCTTTCTGTAGAAACTGCAAGTGACATTCTGAAGCTAAGGGCCTATAGTGGAAAAAGGATATCTTCAAATAAAAACTACACAGAAGCATTCTGTGAAACTTCTTTCTGTTCTGTGCATTCAACTAACAGAGTTGAAGCTTACTTTTGATTGAGCAGTTCTGAAACACTCTTTCTGTAGAAACTGCAAGTTGCATTCAGCGCTAAGGGCCTATAGTGGAAAAGGAAAATCTCAAATAAAAACTACACAGAAGCATTCTGTGAAACTTCTTTCTGTTCTGTGCATTCAACTAACAGAGTTGAAGCTTACTTTTGATTGAGCAGTTCTGAAACACTCTTTCTGTAGAAACTGCAAGTTGACATTCTGACGCTAAGGGCCTAGTGGAAAAAGGGATATCTTCAAATAAAAACTACACAGAAGCATTCTGTGAAACTTCTTTCTGTTCTGTGCATTCAACTAACAGAGTTGAAGCTTACTTTTGATTGAGCAGTTCTGAAACACTCTTTCTGTAGAAACTGCAAGTTGACATTCTGAGCTAAGGGTATAGTGGAAAAAGGAATATCTTCAAATAAAAACTACACAGAAGCATTCTGTGAAACTTCTTCTGTTCTGTGCATTCAACTAACAGAGTTGAAGCTTACTTTTGATTGAGCAGTTCTGAAACACTCTTTCTGTAGAAACTGCAAGTTGACATTTGAGCTAAGGGCCTATAGTGGAAAAAGGATATCTTCAAATAAAACTACACAGAAGCATTCTGTGAAACTTCTTTCTGTTCTGTGCATTCAACTAACAGAGTTGAAGCTTACTTTTGATTGAGCAGTTCTGAAACACTCTTTCTGTAGAAACTGCAAGTTGACATTCGAGCGCTAAGGGCCTATAGTGGAAAAAGGAATATCTTCAAATAAAAACTACACAGAAGCATTCTGTGAAACTTCTTTCTGTTCTGTGCATTCAACTAACAGAGTTGAAGCTTACTTTTGATTGAGCAGTTCTGAAACACTCTTTCTGTAGAAACTGCAAGTGACATTTGAGCGCTAAGGGCCTATAGTGGAAAAAGGGATATCTTCAAATAAAAACTACACAGAAGCATTCTGTGAAACTTCTTTCTGTTCTGTGCATTCAACTAACAGAGTTGAAGCTTACTTTTGATTGAGCAGTTCTGAAACACTCTTTCTGTAGAAACTGCAAGTGACATTCTGAACGCTAAGGGCCTATAGTGGAAAAAGGAATATCTTCAAATAAAAACTACACAGAAGCATTCTGTGAAACTTCTTTCTGTTCTGTGCATTCAATAACAGAGTTGAAGCTTACTTTTGATTGAGCAGTTCTGAAACACTCTTTCTGTAGAAACTGCAAGTGACATTCTAGCGCTAAGGGCCTATAGTGGAAAAAGGAATATCTTCAAATAAAAACTACACAGAAGCATTCTGTGAAACTTCTTCTGTTCTGTGCATTCAA